>NC_090021.1:87689952-87989952 GCF_037176765.1 Anolis sagrei
TATTATTATTGAGAAGCATTGTCAAACCAGAATAGACATCTCACCCCTCCTCTCTCTCTCTTTTCCCCCTCTTTCCTTCTCCAGGTTAAAACTATTATATTTATCATTATTATTATTATTATTATTATTATTAAGAATGGATGGCCATCTTTCAGTAGTGCTTTGACTGTGCCTTACAAGCACAAAGGCAGAAAGTGGTTTGTTATTATTATTATTATTATTATTATTGGGAAGCATTGTCAAACCAGAATAGAGATCTCACCCCTCCTCTCTCTCTCTTTCCCCCCTCTTTCCTTCTCCAGGTTAAAACTATTATATTTATTATATTTATTATTATTATTATTAAGAATGGATGGCCATCTTTCAGTAGTGCTTTGACTGTGCCTTACAAGCATGAAGGCAGAAAGTGGTTTGTTATTATTATTATTATTATTATTATTGAGAAGCATTGTCAAACCAGAATAGAGATCTCACCCCTCCTCTCTCTCTCTTTCCCCCTCTTTCCTTCTCCAGGTTAAAACTATTATATTTAATATATTTATTATTATTATTATTATTATTATTATTATTAAGAATGGATGGCCATCTTTCAGTAGTGCTTTGACTGTGCCTTACAAGCAGGAAGGCAGAAAGTGGTTTGTTATTATTATTATTATTATTGAGAAGCATTGTCAAACCAGAATAGAGATCTCACCCCTCCTCTCTCTCTCTTTCCCCCCTCTTTCCTTCTCCAGGTTAAAACTATTATATTTATTATATTTATTATTATTATTATTATTATTATTATTATTATTATTAAGAATGGATGGCCATCTTTCAGTAGTGCTTTGACTGTGCCTTACAAGCAGGAAGGCAGAAAGTGGTTTGTTATTATTATTATTATTATTATTGAGAAGCATTGTCAAACCAGAATAGAGATCTCACCCCTCCTCTCTCTCTCTTTCCCCTCTCTTTCCTTCTCCAGGTTAAAACTATTATATTTATTATATTTTATTATTATTATTATTATTATTATTATTATTATTAAGAATGGATGGCCATCTTTCAGTAGTGCTTTGACTGTGCCTTACAAGCATGAAGGCAGAAAGTGGTTTGTTATTATTATTATTATTATTATTATTATTATTGAGAAGCATTGTCAAACCAGAATAGAGATCTCACCCCTCCTCTCTCTCTCTTTCCCCCCTCTTTCCTTCTCCAGGTTAAAACTATTATATTTATTATATTTATTATTATTATTATTAAGAATGGATGGCCATCTTTCAGTAGTGCTTTGACTGCCTTACAAGCTTGAAGGCAGAAAGTGGTTTGTTATTATTATTATTATTGAGAAGCATTGTCAAACCAGAATAGAGCTCTCACCCCTCCTCTCTCTCTCTTTCCCCCCTCTTTCCTTCTCCAGGTTAAAACTATTATATTTATTATATTTATTATTATTATTATTAAGAATGGATGGCCATCTTTCAGTAGTGCTTTGATTGTGCCTTACAAGCATGAAGGCAGAAAGTGGTTTGTTATTATTATTATTATTATTATTGAGAAGCATTGTCAAACCAGAATAGAGATCTCACTCCTCCTCTCTCTCTCTTTCCCCCCTCTTTCCTTCTCCAGGTTAAAACTATTATATTTATTATATTTGTTATATTTATTATTATTATTATTATTATTATTAAGAATGGATGGCCATCTTTCAGTAGTGCTTTGACTGTGCCTTACAAGCACAAAGGCAGAAAGTGGTTTGTTATTATTATTATTATTATTATTATTGAGAAGCATTGTCAAACCAGAATAGACATCTCACCCCTCCTCTCTCTCTCTTTCCCCCCTCTTTCCTTCTCCAGGTTAAAACTATTATATTTATCATTATTATTATTATTATTATTATTATTATTATTAAGAATGGATGGCCATCTTTCAGTAGTGCTTTGACTGTGCCTTACAAGCACAAAGGCAGAAAGTGGTTTGTTATTATTATTATTATTATTATTATTGAGAAGCATTGTCAAACCAGAATAGAGATCTCACCCCTCCTCTCTCTCTCTTTCCCCCCTCTTTCCTTCTCCAGGTTAAAACTATTATATTTATCATTATTATTATTATTATTATTATTAAGAATGGATGGCCATCTTTCAGTAGTGCTTTGACTGTGCCTTACAAGCATGAAGGCAGAAAGTGGTTTGTTATTATTATTATTATTATTATTATTATTGAGAAGCATTGTCAAACCAGAATAGAGATCTCACCCCTCCTCTCTCTCTCTTTCCCCCTCTTTCCTTCTCCAGGTTAAAACTATTATATTTATTATAGTTTATTATTATTATTATTATTATTATTATTATTATTATTATTAAGAATGGATGGCCATCTTTCAGTAGTGCTTTGACTGTGCCTTACAAGCAGGAAGGCAGAAAGTGGTTTGTTATTATTATTATTATTATTGAGAAGCATTGTCAAACCAGAATAGAGATCTCACCCCTCCTCTCTCTCTCTTTCCCCCCTCTTTCCTTCTCAGAGGTTAAAACTATTATATTTATTATTATTATTATTATTATTATTATTATTATTATTAAGAATGGATGGCCATCTTTCAGTAGTGCTTTGACTGTGCCTTACAAGCACAAAGGCAGAAAGTGGTTTGTTATTATTATTATTATTATTATTGAGAAGCATTGTCAAACCAGAATAGAGATCTCACCCCTCCTCTCTCTCTCTTTCCCCCCTCTTTCCTTCTCCAGGTTAAAACTATTATATTTAATATATTTATTATTATTATTATTATTATTATTATTATTATTATTATGAATGGATGGCCATCTTTCAGTAGTGCTTTGACTGTGCCTTACAAGCAGGAAGGCAGAAAGTGGTTTGTTATTATTATTATTATTATTATTATTATTGAGAAGCATTGTCAAACCAGAATAGAGATCTCACCCCTCCTCTCTCTCTCTTTCCCCCCTCTTTCCTTCTCCAAGGTTAAAACTATTATATTTATTATTATTATTATTATTATTATTAAGAATGGATGGCCATCTTTCAGTAGTGCTTTGACTGTGCCTTACAAGCACGAAGGCAGAAAGTGGTTTGTTATTATTATTATTATTATTATTGAGAAGCATTGTCAAACCAGAATAGAGATCTCACCCCTCCTCTCTCTCTCTTTCCCCCCTCTTTCCTTCTCCAGGTTAAAACTATTATATTTATTATATTTATTATTATTATTATTATTATTATTATTAAGAATGGATGGCCATCTTTCAGTAGTGCTTTGACTGTGCCTTACAAGCACGAAGGCAGAAAGTGGTTTGTTATTATTATTATTATTATTATTATTGAGAAGCATTGTCAAACCAGAATAGAGATCTCACCCCTCCTCTCTCTCTCTTTCCCCCCTCTTTCCTTCTCCAGGTTAAAACTATTATATTTATTATATTTTATTATTATTATTATTATTATTATTATTAAGAATGGATGGCCATCTTTCAGTAGTGCTTTGACTGTGCCTTACAAGCATGAAGGCAGAAAGTGGTTTGTTATTATTATTATTATTATTATTATTGAGAAGCATTGTCAAACCAGAATAGAGATCTCACCCCTCCTCTCTCTCTCTTTCCCCCCTCTTTCCTTCTCCAGGTTAAAACTATTATATTTATTATATTTATTATTATTATTATTATTATTAAGAATTGATGGCCATCTTTCAGTAGTGCTTTGACTGTGCCTTACAAGCATGAAGGCAGAAAGTGGTTTGTTATTATTATTATTATTATTATTATTATTGTTATTATTATTGAGAAGCATTGTCAAACCAGAATAGAGATCTCACCCCTCCTCTCTCTCTCTTTCCCCCCTCTTTCCTTCTCCGAGGTTAAAACTATTATATTTATTATATTTTATTATTATTATTATTATTATTATTATTATTATTATTAAGAATGGATGGCCATCTTTCAGTAGTGCTTTGACTGTGCCTTACAAGCACGAAGGCAGAAAGTGGTTTGTTATTATTATTATTATTATTATTATTATTGTTGAGAAGCATTGTCAAACCAGAATAGAGATCTCACCCCTCCTCTCTCTCTCTTTCCCCCCTCGTTCCTTCTCCAGGTTAAAACTATTATATTTATTATATTTTATTATTATTATTATTATTATTATTATCATTATTATTATTATTATTAAGAATGGATGGCCATCTTTCAGTAGTGCTTTGACTGTGCCTTGCAAGCACGAAGGCAGAAAGTGGTTTGTTATTATCATTATTATTATTATTATTATTATTGAGCAGTATTGTCAAACCAGAATAGAGATCTCACCCCTCCTCTCTCTCTCTTTCCCCCCTCTTTCCTTCTCCAGGTTAAAACTATTATATTTATTATATTTATTATTATTATTATTAAGAATGGATGGCCATCTTTCAGTAGTGCTTTGACTGTGCCTTACAAGCATGAAGGCAGAAAGTTGTTTGTTATTATTATTATTATTATTATTGAGAAGCATTGTCAAACCAGAATAGAGATCTCACCCCTCCTCTCTCTCTCTTTCCCCCCTCTTTCCTTCTCCAGGTTAAAACTATTATATTTATTATATTTATTATTATTATTATTAAGAATGGATGGCCATCTTTCAGTAGTGCTTTGACTGTGCCTTACAAGCATGAAGGCAGAAAGTTGTTTGTTATTATTATTATTATTATTATTATTGAGAAGCATTGTCAAACCAGAATAGAGATCTCACCCCTCCTCTCTCTCTCTTTCCCCCCTCTTTCCTTCTCCGAGGTTAAAACTATTATATTTATTATATTTATTATTATTATTATTAAGAATGGATGGCCATCTTTCAGTAGTGCTTTGACTGTGCCTTACAAGCATGAAGGCAGAAAGTGGTTTGTTATTATTATTATTATTATTATTATTATTATTATTGAGAAGCATTGTCAAACCAGAATAGAGATCTCACCCCTCCTCTCTCTCTCTTTCCCCCCTCTTTCCTTCTCCGAGGTTAAAACTATTATTTAAAACTATTATTTTCACGTTGCGCAACCGCGTCCGCCATTTTAATGAATTGATTCGTTAATATTAACGAAATTTCGTAAATATCAAACTTTTTAAAAGGAAAATTTCGGAATTCTTTTAAATATTGAAACACAAAAACCCGCAAAAAACGAATCGATTTTAGAAACAAATTTTTCCGTTGTTACCCAGGCCTATTCACAAGCACAGTTATGAATGTGTAACTGGCACATATTCACAATCCCAACTTGCTACCTACATCTGTGGTTCTCAGCCTTTGGTCCTGCAGGTATTTTAGACTTCATGTTGTGTTTTGCCAAGTCTCGGTTAAACAAACAACATAAGATTCAAACAAAGGCTTATAGTTTTAGCATACATACACACAATAGCTGTTGGGAACTGCAGACTAACATGATCACGCAAAAAAAAAAATCTGAGTTCATTCAGCAACAAACACAAACCATAATTCCAATACAAGATCAGCAAAGCCAACAGTCCAAAGATAGCGAAATCCAAGGTCCAAGGCAGAATCCAAAACATAGCAGTCCAAGGTATAGTCCAGTGTCAACAAGGCAGACCTGTGAGTTACAGCTTGCTCTTGCCTGCATTCTAAAAGAAACAGAGCTTTTAACCCTTTACCAGCCTACCCTGATGTACTGACTTCTGCTGAAGGCTCTTCTTCTGCAGTAACTAAGCTAGGCTGGAAGGGCTGCTAGGAGCCACTGGTTTCTAACTCCAACACTGGTCTTTCCAACAACTCCTTGTCCTCACTGTCAGAGGTAACCAGTATACCTCAGGTGTCAAAATTCCTAACAGCTGGTAAGCTTGTTGGGATTTCTGAGAGTTTAAGTCCAAAACATCTGGAGGATGAAAAGTTGAGAACCACTTCCCTACATTATTAAAGGGAATATGTAAATATAGGGAATATATAGGGATCAGTTTTTTCCCTCAATTTTGGAAGCAGCCCATACTGGATTAGACCAGAGTCTTTCAGGAAGGCCCGGGTCTCATCCTGTACCTAATTAATTCAGTTTTATCAGGTATGTTGTTTGGACACCTCTGGCAAAAGTGCGCAAGCTTGCCTGTTTGGGCCCTGTCTGAATGGGCCCCTAATGTTCTTTACCTCTGACGGTTTCCTCCCCCCAAATTCTCCCAAATTCTTATCTGCTTAATCTTTTATGAAGCTTTTACAGAATGTATTGCAGCAATGTTGTGGAATATGCTGCAAAAGAACATTTAGAAATAAAACATATGTTGCAATTTCATTTTTCTTGCAGTTATGAATTTGTGAAATACCTCAGACAATACATAAGTAAAAATTTAGGCTCTGTGATAGAAGAAGAAACTGAGAAGTGTACTTCAGCACAAAATCAGGGTGAAGGATCTGGCTATGACACCCTTGTACAACATGTTACTAAAAAGACCCGAGAATCAAAAGAGTGAGTAAATACAAATATTTATATAAACTACAGGAGTCTTTGGGAGGTGAAGATGACTTGATCAGCTTCTCTTTTTATTTTTTTTATTTTTTTTTCATACTGCCCTCAAATTCTTTTTATCATTACGTTTTTATATTAAAAGTGTAGTTTTTCCTTTGAGTTTGTTTATAACTCCTTGCTTATTTAAATTTACATATTTGAAAAAGAAACAGTCTATGGTTCAATGGGCAGAATGTATGTTGGTTGACAAAGTCATATAAGTCTGTGCCTTACATTTCATAACTATAAAAATGCAGTTTGGAGCTTTAATGCATTTCAGGAATATTTTTGAATTCTATTTAAAATATACAGTGCCTAGTTTGAATGAATGTGATGCCTTCAAGATTTCCTAAAATGGACTTGGTTTTTGTACTTGTTGCATTATTTTGTTTTTTTGGATTTTCCCTATCCAAGTAATACTACAAAAGATTCTGTACAAGGAGTAGCACATTTGACAGAAACATGTAGGGGAAGACCTTGTTTGAAAGGTTTTGTCAGCTGAAAATTTTCCATGTCTTCTCTTACTCTGAAAAAGTAACTCTAAAAGGGATTAATCTAGGCTCCCAGAGGTGTTTTATTCTGAAGTAAAACTCCTGCTAAGCCCAATTACCCATCTGATGTAATATCAGTGGAAGCACCATGGGAATGAGGTAACAGGTGTGCCCTTGATGTTGGATTCACTTGAGAGAACTGATGAGTCCTTACTTTGGATTTGTGCACATTGACAACTTTTGATTAGAGTTGTCTGTAATTGTCAGCAGTAACAGCAAAACTTGATCTTCATTATAAAATGTTATTATCTAATAATGCGAAGAAAGCAAATGTGCTCTGTAAACACTTAACCCAAATATTTCTGTTTGACAATTAACAAGGAATTTGCAATGAAAAAAATGTGGGGGGAAAAGCTAATTTTTAATCCAACCATACGGATAAACTTCAGGCAGTTAGATTATATGAGATGAAAGACAGAGTACCAAGGAATAATGGGACCCCTTGTAGGATTTTTCAGTGAACCTCTAATGATGAGATCAATCATATGAACATTTTAGTAATAATTTCAGTGATATGTAGCTCTGTTTCGAAGAGGAAATTAAAACTGTCACTGTGAAAAACTTTGTTATTTAATCATGCTTAATTGCTGTAATAAATGAATATTTGAGCAGCTGTGTAAGTACGCTATTTATATAAATTGAATAACTGTGTGTCAATTTTGAGGCTATCATTCAAGGTCATATATATATATATATATATATATATATATATATATATATCTCCCCCCACCCCAACATTTAGGATTCTGAAACACCTTGAGATACTTTTGATAGATGTTTTTTTCTTTTTAAAAACATACGCTGCACTAACATTAAGATATAAGTACAGTATAAGTAATAAGTTTCTTTCACGGTGTATTCTGAAAGAAGGTGTGGAAAATATTTTTGATCTTGTAATCAGCATAGGGAGGTTTAGAAATATATAGAATTTTGTCTATTACAGATATGGCTGGGAAAATTTCTTGCTCTTATTATTCACCTTGAATCTTCCACCAGCAATCTTTCTCCATTCCTCATCATCTGTCAGGGTACAAGACTCTGTTCTCCTTCTCATAAAAATTGTATAGATCTTCTTTAAAATGTTCATAATGTCTATGTAATTTTGTATTATTTAACATGTGTATGAGTTTTCATAATAATAATAATAATAATAATAATAATAATAATAATAATAATAATCCTTTATTTATATTTTGTCCATCTCCCCTAGGGGACTCAGGGCGGATTCCAACATACAAAAAGGCAAACATTCAATGCCTCAATAAAACAAACAAATGTTAACAAGTAATCCAAAATAACCCCATATATGAAAATATCACCATAACCTAACATCAATAAATTAAACAGAACATATTCAAACAATTTATATAATTTCATAAAACCTAAGCAGTAAAACATATGCATTGATTTACAAAAATTCAACCAAAGTTTGCAAAGGCATGTAGGTTGGTTGTGAAGTCAGTGATAACGGTTGGGCCAACATGAACTAACAGAGCCTGAATACAACAATTGTTCTTGACCAATTAAAATGTTTTCAATTTTGAAACATACTTTTTAGTGTGCAGTTTCTTCCTCTGAAATGCATTACAAGCCTCACAAATGTGTAGATTTTTGACATATCCTCCCTTCCATTGGCAGTGTTGAGAGGCACAAAATGGGCATTTCCATGCAGAAATGCTAATTCAACTAATGATTTCCCCACCCCTACTTACAGGCATAAAGCATAATTTCTAAAACAGAGCAATACAAAATCAAACCCCTTGTCTACATGCTAATATGTATAGGATGTTACTCTGTGTGTAATGCAATTTACGAATTTTAGTTTATGCTTTTTATTCATTTTGAAGATACAGAGAAATGATGCACTCTCTGAAAAATGTCATGATGGTTGTGGTTGAATCTCTGATTAATAAGTTTGAAGAAGATCAGATGCGCTACAAGGAGATGCACAGAAAAGTCAAAACAGAACAACAAAGTAGTTACTATACAGATAACTGTTCTGATAGCGATTCTTCCTTTAATCAGGTAAGAGTTGTTTTACAAGGTAAGTGTGTGTAAGACTAATAGAGGGGATTACCATAAGGAGGTGGAAACAGGCAAAATAGCAGGATTGGTACCTCTAATGACAGCCCAATTGCACAATGTCATGTGATACTTGTTGCTAGTCTGCCACTTCCCCACAATGAAGTTGTCAAGGCCTATTGACAGACAAAGCTCTTGAATAATAGCCCCTGATGGTGCCTTGGTCCCAGGACAACTCACGAAAGGAGTGCTTCTGTGGTGGCAATCTCTGCTTCCCCTGACAGGAATTTTTTTACCTTTAAACAAATAAAGGGAGGTGTAATACAGTGGGAGGGCAGACTTATGCCTCCCACGTAGAGGTGTGACTTCACACTATCAACGTGATATAGTCATGTGACAGTAGCACCTGTGCGATGTCACCTATCATTATACCAATATATAGTTGTTATCCTACATTGTGGGAATTCCATGGGATATGCTCCTGTGACATGATGTGTTAGATCTTTGCATATCTGGTAGGTCCATGCAACCCAAAGTGGCAGTCCACAGACTAATGCTGGTATGTGAAGAGAATAAAATGCACTGGTCTCTGGCACATTTTCTCTTTTGCCAAAAAAAACAGTCATCTACAGAAGATAGTCTAAGAAGCATTGTTGCCGATAAAACCTAAAACACTGCCATGGACATATTTGTGTTCTTCTGTCAGTGGTTCTCTTTTCCTGTTGTAAACACTCCTATGTTCTTCGTCACATATTTCATACTGGCTATGCTTCAGATAACAGGCAGTGCATCTACAGTCTAGAATTAATGAAGTTTGACATCACTTTAACTGGCATGGAACAATGCTATGGAATTATAAGAGCTGTTGTTTTATAAGAGCTTTGGTCTTTTCTTCTAATGAGTGCTAATTTCTCATCAAATTACAAATCCCAGGTTCCATAGCATTGAACCATGGAGTTAAATGGTGTCAAACTGTATTAATTCTAGATGCACTTAGAGAGTGATAATACCAACTATGTGTAGCATTGCTATGATCAGAAGTTGAAAACATTCATTTTTTGGGCTACAACCTTAAGAATAATCTGTTGGGGTTGTTGCAATTTTATTTTCTAGATGTTAGTTGTTGAAAGTCTGGAAGACAGCTGCTCTACACTGCCTCCAAATAAACATCTTTTTATAGTTCTGTTCTGCTCTCATGTTTTAGCAGGAAAAAATTCCGGAAAACAAGACTTCAAGAAGAACAGAAAAATGTGGCTGAATCTGTTATGTTGATATCATTTGATTTACATTGTAATTCTGAGTTGACTTAATTACTTTGCTTTTGTTACTGTGGCACTGCAAGAGGAAAATTGGTGGAACATAGTGGGAACTAATTTCGGTTTTTTAATCATAATCTCCTTCATGTTTAAGTCTCATTTCCCCTACTACCATTAAGTTATTCCAGCAAAATACCTGTCATATCCAAATATATTGGAGTTAATGGAGTGCCCTTGATGGTTTTCATGATTTCAGCTTGCTGTTTCAGCTGCTGTTCATTGCTGCTAGACATGAAGCTGTATTTTTTTTAGAAATGCAACTGCAAAATCAATGAGTAAAATCTATTCCATTTAGATCAGGCTAGAGGCCTTTTGATTTTTATGGATCTGTATTGTTACTGAAAGCTAGGTACATGCAGCTGTATTTGAGACTTGTCACATAATTTAAAACATTTCATCAGTTGCACCAAACAGACAAAAAGTCTGTTAATATGAATATACCCACTATGATCCTATGTACACTGTCATATAATGCAGTTTGAAACTGTACTATATGATCACTGTAGACTCATATAATGCAGTTCAATGTAGTTGATACTGACCATATGATGCAGTTCGAAACTCCATTATATGTCGATGTAGATGGAGTGTATATGCACAGGACTACTTCGACTATGGGAATGAATGAGATTGCCCAGAGCTTTGGATATGAATCATATTTAAATGTTAAGCATCATCTCAGTAATTCATTTCTCAAATAATAAATAATTTATTTCACATTGAGAAGTTGGTAGTGCAGTTTGCATGAATATGAGAAATTTAGAATTGCTATTGGAAGGAATCATATGTCTCTCCAAAATCTCATGTACATAAATATTTTCTGCCAAATCAGTTGGTAGACTATAATTGAAACATTCTTATCTAAATAAAGAGATAATTTTGCCTCAATATTTAAAATAATAATGTAATATAAGCCCCATATTAGTAGTGACTTGTTAGCATAGCTTTTAATTGTTCTGATTTATCTAATTAGTATTTTACAATGTGTTGCAGAGCTATACATTCATGAATCAAGAACAGTTGCAACTACTTGTAGAAAGGCTTGATCCCGCACAACCTAAGGAAGTAAGTCTAAAAAGTAATCATTTTTAATAAAACTGCTTTCCCTACACTTAATTTTTATGTTGCTTGGGTTAACTGCCCTCAGCCCAGTAAGATTTCTTATGCTGAAAGGCAAAAGTTGCTGTTATAAAAGTGGATATACTATGGAGAGGTAAATAACATGATAAAACTAGTATTTTAAATATATATTTAAAAACGAAAGAAAAAATTATAGACGAAGTGTTGTTCTTTTAAATAGTGTTCTTACATGGTGTTTAGAATAGCTCTTTATGTTTATATTTTGAACTCTATTTTAACTACATAATTGTTTTGTATTGCTCCTGATTTGTGTTGTTGTTCATTCGTTCAGTCGTCTCTGACTCTTCGTGACCTCATGGACCAGCCCACGCCAGAACTCCCTGCCGGCCGTCACCACCCCCAGCTCCTTCAAGGTCAGTCTAGTCACTTCAAGGATGCCATCCATCCATCTTGCCCTTGGTCGGCCCCTCTTCCTTTTGCCTTCCACTTTCCCCAGCATAATTGTTTTCTCTAGGCTTTGCTGTCTCCTCATGATGTGGCCAAAGTACTTCAACTTTGTCTCTAGTATCCTTCCCTCCAGTGAGCAGCCGGGCTTTATTTCCTGGAGGATGGACTGGTTGGATCTTCTCGCAGTCCAAGGCACTCTCAGAACTTTCCTCCAACACCACAGTTCAAAAGCATCGATCTTCCTTCGCTCAGCCTTCCCTAAGGTCCAGCTCTCACATCCGTAGGTGACTACAGGGAATACCATGGCTTTGACTAGGCAGATCTTTGTTGCCAGTCTGATGTCTCTACTCTTTACTATTTTATTGAGACTGGACATTGCTGTCCTCCCAAGAAGTAAGCGTCTTCTGATTTCTTGGGCAAAGTCTGCATCTGCAGTAATCTTTGCGCCTAGAAATACAAAGTCTGTATTTCCTCCACATTTTCTCCCTCTATTTTCCAGTTGTCAATCATTCTTGTTGCCATAATCTTGTTTTTTTTTATGTTTAGCTGCAACCCAGCTTTTGTGCTTTCTTCTTTCACCTTGATTAGAAGGCTCCTCAGCTCCTCCTCGCTTTCGGCCATCAGAGTGGTGTCATCTGCATATCTGAGGTTGTTAATGTTTCTTCCAGCAATTTTTACCCCAGCTTTGCATTCATCAAGCCCCGCACATCGCATGATGTGTTCTGCATACAAGTTAAAAAGGTTGGGTGAGAGTATGCAGCCTTGCCATACGCCTTTCCCAATCTTGAACCAGTCTGTTGTTCCGTGGTCAGTTCTTACTGTTGCTACTTGGTCCTTGTACAGATTCCTCAGGAGAGAGACAAGGTGGCTTGGTATGCCCATCCCACCAAGAACTTGCCACAATTTATTATGATCCACACAGTCAAAGGCTTTAGAATAGAACATTTCCCCACACTCCACTTCAAGCCTAGGTGAGGTCTTTCTTTAACAAGGAAGTAAACCAGAAGTCTGGGTGGACTGAGCAGAAATGTAGCAAAATTGCTCCCCAAAGTCCTAGGATTGTTTTTCTTTTTTAAAATTAAGGTGGGGAGTTTAGTGAGAGAACAGGAGGAGTGTGGCAGGAAATACTGCCCTCCAAAGTCCTGGAGACTCCTCCAACTACTAAATATAATAACTTGTCATTTTCTCCTTTCTGCCATATCTAATTGTTTTGATATGGGCATATATATTATACAAAGACAGATTCTTATGTCTGTTTAGCCCGCTCAGTCTTGTCTTCTGCAGGGTTTCATCAGCATGTCTTTTCACTGTATGATGTCTTTTAAAACCAACAAAAGTGGATATATCATGGTTTGTACATGTGGCCTTTTACATGAACAGTAATCTTCTTAGCTGTAGTCAGGAGAATTGTATATTTTTAGCAGTAGATTTTCAAGGTACACAAGAAGTAGTGGTGTGAATGGGTCCCTGAAAAACCTCAATATGTGTGGCATTCCCTCTGGTTGGGAGTTCGTCTTATATTAGATTGAACTTGTCAACCTTGCTCTAAACAGGCATTCCCATCTGATTATTAACCGATGAAAAGCTCTTTTGGTGTCTGTTGCACTGTGTGTTATGTGCATACGAGTATGTAAAATACAAAGCAAAAGAAGCATTTTCAGCAAAAGCAGGTATATTCAACTCTGCACAGCTGCTGCAGTAGAAGCGAAAAAGTATTGTTATTTATTAATTTATTTCATACATTTGTACCCTGTCCTTCTCACCCCTGAGGGGGGACTAAGGGTGGCTTCCCAACAGGCACTCATTCAGTTCCATCCACATTAATAAAATACATTTAAAACAGTTCATTAAAACATTACATTAATAAGGCATTTGTTTAAAATCACGCATGTTTCAAATCCGAGTCCGGGTCAGTCCATTGTTATTAATATCACTTGAGTCGATTGCTGCCTCTATCGTTCAAATGATAAATAAATCTATTGTATTTTAAATCTCATCTCTAGTGTCTGATTGAAGTAGCGATACTACTGGTTTGGGGGCATCAAGCATCAACATAACTAGGTTTTGAGTTTCTTTCTAAAGGACAGGAGATAGCCAATCTGATGTCATGGGGAGAGCGTTCCACAGGCAAGGGGCCACCACTGAGAAAGCCCTGTCTCTCATCCCCACCAGTCACGTTTGCGATGTTGGAGGGATTGAGAGCAGCGTCTCTTCAGCTGATCTTAAACTTTGTGATGGTTCTTAATGGGAGATACATTCAGACCGGTAATCTGGGCTGGAACTGTTCAGGTCTTTAAAGGTTAAGACCAGCACTTTGAATTGTGCTCGGTAGCAGATCGGCAGCCAGTGGAGCTGGCATAGCAGAGAGCTTACATGTTTTCTGTATGCTGCTCCGGTGAGCAATTGTTAGGTATTATGATGAGGGGAGGAGTTGGAGCCTAGTGATCTAGGATGGGAAGATCAATTCTTGGTTTAGAGGGAGGTGGGCAAAATATAATATGGAATTCAGAGCTGTTCAGAAGAAAAGAGAAAATTGCACGAGGAAGAGTATGAGAGAAAGGCATTCTTCAACAACTCTTTCTTCATATGTGTGCATGCTTCAAAAGTCCATGAATGCATTTCTGATGAGCTATTTATTGGCAATAATCTTTTCTTTAAACAGTCTTTATTTTTACAGTGTTGTTTTTTCCACTCATATCTCCTCCTTTGTTTTGCAGGTACGCCAGGAAGCCATGCATACATTGTGCTCTGCACCTCCCTCTGATATTTTAAACTGTGAGAGCTGGACTAATTTACGTAAACATCTTGCAACAGCACTTTCAGACCCGGATTCAAATTTTAGTGTAAGGAAATTATTGTTGTTGACTTTTTCTGCCATCCCTGATGAAGAAAACAAATATAATTTCTGCAGGATATGCATTTTAAACATATGTGAACATTTTATATATTTGTCACAAATGCCTAAAGTTATCCTCAATTAATTTGAAAAGAGGTGGAGCAATGTATTTCATAAAATAGATATGTATTCTTTGGTCCATTTCCTCGAGTAACGAATTTCCTAATGGAAAATTAAGACGTCTCCTTGCAGCTGTCTTCCACCTGCTGACCTCCATATATTTTAAACTAAAATGTTGATGCTTGATGCCCCCAAAACCGTAGTATCTCTACTTCAATCAGACTCTAGAGATGAGGAGATTTAAAATACAATAGATTTAATTTGGGAAGCAAAGCTATTGGGTAACTGAAATAAATGTGCCACATGGCTGAGATGTGTAGTTTGGTTTTATAGTCAGAACTTTTTCTTGAGCATATGCAAAGTTCAGTCCTTTGTTCTCTATTGACAGCAGCTTGGGTTTGCTTGCATTCCTTTTCAGTAGCTTCTGCCCTCCTCTTCCCTCCCTGCAGAGCTCTCAGTCTCCCTTCAAGGCCCTTTCTCATCCTTGCGGGTCATAAAGTCCTCCTTTCACCTTCTTTCATCTCTTAATTGCCTTAATTGTGCTTTGTTTTGATAAAGTTGATGAGGGATTTAGAGGCATAATTGGCAAGAATGTATTGTCATGGCTGGTATCAGCAAACTGGTTATTTCCTGGGTTTGTGAGAAATGCTGCATGACTGCAATTTGTTCTACACCCTATGAAGTCTGATATATATGCAGGTGCATGTGTATGTAAAACAAGACCTTTCACTCTGGTGTTCTTTTCTGGCACAAAATCTTTAGCCATTTGAAAATACTATATTTAGATCAGAAAATCTAGAGGCCATGTTGGGTGTGGGGTATGCTTGTGCTTCAGGGATCCAAATAGTACAGTATTTAAATTCAAATCTCACTAGATCCAATAATACCTTCTCAGCCTAACCTACTTCATAAGATTTTTGTGTGAGAGAGAAACATTCATATCACTTTGAGCTCCTCAGATGAAGTGTGTTATTGATTAAAAATGTCTCTGATGTTATGTATAGTATGAGATTAACCTAGGATATCCATTCTTGTTCGGATTCACTCACCATCCTGCAAGTTAGACTATACAAATTAATTCTAATTATTTCTTTTACAGGACAAAGTTTTGAAATTCTATGCCAAGACATTTTCTTCCTCTTCTCTTAATATGACAAGAGAACTATATACGAGTTTAGGTATGTCTGTTAAATTTACTTATTTTTTATAAATATTCAATTGCTTCTTAAACAAATCTTTTGTTTTCTCTTTACAGCAAAGTACTTGGAGCTATACTTTCTCTCTGAGAATAATTATGTTCCTACTCTGTCAATGGGTGTTGACATAAGCAACCCAGATGTTATTCGTTTACTAAAAAAGGTACAGAATAGCTTTCTTGCATCCCACCTCATCTTGATTTAAGGTGGTTTCTATTAGGCCTTATAAAAGTAAAACATTCTATCACCCTTTTATTCATAGATACGTCTGCTAAATGAATACCAGAGGGAAGTTCCATCTTTTTGGATTCGTCATCCAGAAAAGTATATCAGAATTCTGCAATCACTCTCTTTGGTTTTTTTCTGACTATTGCAATTTCTTTATGTTAAATTATTAATACAAATTATTAATATCTAGACTAAACCATAAATTATAGTGTCCTAAATATTTGTCTTTTGATTTAGTGATACTTTCCTTTTCTAGTTGCAGTGTAAGCTGTCATGAGCCTTTGTGAGGCTTGGGGCCCTTCTCCAGAATGCTATATTCCAGAATATCAAGGCATAAAATCTCACATTATCTGCTTTGAACTGGAATCTATGCCAGTGTGGACTCAGATAACTTAGTTCAAGGCATATATGGTGGGATTTTCTGCCTTGATATTCTGGGATATAGTGCTACATGGAAAGGCCTTTGGTTAAACATCATATAATGGGAATAGGATTAATCATGAATCCCACAATAATTTTCCCTTTTCCAAAAAGCATATTCACAATATTGCATTCTGAATTTTGCAGTTGTCTTTATTGTCTTTTAAATGTGACTTCCTTTCTGTCAAGTTTAGAGAAAAAAATCACATTAATTTCCCAGATTTACCATGTTATTAGTAGTGATCTCAGAAATACTCAGAACATAACATTTTTATTTCAGTCAATGACCAGCATTAAAAGAACCAGTAGAATGTCAATAAAACATACATTTAGGCATTAAAATACAGCTTTTAAAATGTGAGTTTAAAAAACCCAGCGGAATTGCTCAAAAGGGTTAGCAAATTTCTGTATGACTGCAAGTTTGAAATATAAATGGTTCATAATTGCAGTTTTAATACCCTTTTCTTTATAACCGAATTAGATACATGGAAGAAATAATGGAGAGTACCCTATCGCTTCTCTCAGTAAAACATGATCATGCTGTTTCTCCAAAATCTTTGGATCCAGTATACTTCTTGGCACTGGTTGATCTCAAAGCTGTCTGGTTTAAAAAATGGATGGTAAGAAAATGTATATGTTTTGTTTTATTCAGCTTGTTTTATTCTCTAAAGTTATTTCTTTGCTTCCATTGCATCTTAATCCTCTTAGGTCTCTGTTTTTACTTACTCGGTCAGTGTACTGCAGTATAGAACCAGGACAGTTACATAAAAGTTTGGAAGTACTTCACATAGCCTGCAAATATTTTCATGAAATAGAAATAATTGGGGAAAGCGATCCACTGAAACCCTGAAAAGTTATTGGAACCTTCCAAATAGTTAAAGTGGTCAGACCTCAGCAGGAGCATTATGTTCATTTTAAGAAGGAAAGTAACAGTGCGGAATGCATCAAGAGGGAAGTGACCAAAATGGTAAGGTTTAGAAACCAACCTCAGTGAGGAATGGCTGTGGAAATTGAAAATGTTCAGCATGGATAATGGAAGATTGAAAGGCAATAGCTCTTTCCAAATATTTGAAGGACTGTCTCATAGAAGGTGGAAGAAGTTTGATGTTTGCCACTTCAAAAGGTTTGATCAAACCCAGTCCTGCACAACCTGTGGCTCTCCACGTATTCGGGATTCTCAACTCCCAGAAATCCTAGCCAGTTTATCTGATGATCAGGAACTCTGGGAGTTGAAATCCATATATCCAGATTATCTGATATAAACTGGATCATCTGATTTGATAGTCTGGATTATATGACAGTGTAGATCCAGCCCAAAATACCTGGAGGGCCACTGGTTGTGCAGGCCTGATCTAACCATTGGATTTGTATGGCAAGAAAAGAGATTCTGATTAAAATTAGGAAGAACTTTCTAAAAGCAAAAACTCTTCAAAAGTGGAATGGATTATCTTAGAAATGATGAGTTCTTTTGTTTGGGGGCTTTAAAAAGAATATCCGTCAGGGATACTTTAGATGTGAATTCTAACCAGGAGTTGGATTAGATGACCCTTGGGGTACATTGTAACTCTGTTATTCTATATAGCATGACATGCATTTTTTTGTTTATCATGAACTGTTATTGTTAGTTCCAATGCAAACACATTGAGTATGAGTATGTAGTCTCCCCATTGTTTATGCTGCTGAAGGACAGATTTAGCTGGGAGGTGTGATCCTTTCCTTTTAGTAATTCTGTTTTTGTGAGCCCTGATTTAATATGTTGTGCTGAGAGGGTCATGTGTCGATCGTTAATGAAGCTTTAAAGCAAAGACCAAAAGCGTGTCGTGGATCCTCCTAGCATTGCACACTAGCTGATTAGACAGCTTCCAATGGTTTTTATTTCAAGACTAGCTTGGGGACCCGGCGCTGCCCGGGTTGTTAGAGAAAGGAATTGTGTATCAAGGTTGGTCTTTATCAGTTATTTATATGGCTCGCAGTGGTCTCAGGAAGTTAGTGAAGGTACTGCAAGTCCCATCATCTGTGGTCCATCCTCCTCCCAACTGCACCAGGATGGAGAGTGGGTCATGGGGACTCTGTGTGCTAAGTTTGGTCTTGATCAGTCATTGGATGAGGATTTCAGCAGTCTCAGAAAATGAGTTAAGGTACTGCAAGTCCCATCATCCATAGTATCCCTCAAACATCACCAGAATGTTGAGTTGGCCATGGGGGCTCTCTGTGCCAAGTTTGGTCTTTATTGGTATTTGGATGAGTGTCACTGTGGTTTCAGGAAGTGAGTGAAGGTACTGCAAGTCCCATCATCCATTGTCCGTCCTCCTCCAAACAGCACCAGGATGTAGAGTCGCTCATGGGAGCTCTGTTGTGCCAAGTTTGGTCTTGATTGGTCATTAGATGAGGGTTGCAGCAGTCTTGGGAAGTGAGTGGAGGTACTTGAAGTCCCATCATCCATAGTCTGTTCTCCCGCAAACCTCACCAGAATGTTGAGTTGGCCATGGGGGCTCTGTGTGGCAAGTTTGGTCTTCATCAGACATTGGATGAGGGTCTCAGTGGTTTCACTGAGTGAAGGTACTGCAAGTCCCATCGTCCATGGTGCATCATCCTCCAAACCATACCAGGATGTAGAGTGCATCATGGAGACCCGGTGTGCCAAGTTTGGTCCTTATCGGAAATTGGATGATATTTTGCAGTGGTCTCAGGAATTGAGCAAAGGTACTGCAAATCCCAAATTCCATGCACGATCCACAGTCAAACCACACCAGGGCGTAAAGTGGGTCATGAGAGGTCTATGTGCCAAGTTTGGTGTTGTTCAGTCATTGTTGAGGGTCGCAGCAGTCTCGGAAAGCGAGTAGAGGTACTTCAAGTCCCATCATCCATGGTATGCCCTACTCCAAACCGCAGTAGGATGTAGAGTGGGTCATGGGGGCTCTGTGTGCCAAGTTTGGATTTGATCGGACATTGGATGAGGGTTGCAGCAGTCTTGGGAAGGGAGTGGAGGTACTTCAAGTCCCATCATCCATAGTCTGTCCTCCTCAAAAGTGCACCAGGATGTAGAGTGGGTCATGGGGACTCTGTGTGCCAAGTTTGGTCTTGATCAGTCATTGGCGAGGGTCGCAGTGATCTCAGGAAGTGAGTGAAATGATTGCAAGTCCCATCATCCATGGCCAAATTCTTCCAAACCGCTCCAGGATGTAGAGTGGGTCATGCGGGCTCTCAGTGTAAATTGTGGTCCTGATCCATCATCGTTGGCAGTTGTAATGGTCTTAGGAAGGGAGTGCAGGTATTGCAAGTCCCATCGTCCATGGTGCATCCTCCTCCAAACTGCACCAGGATGTAGAGTGTGTCTTGGTGACTCAGTGTGCCAAGCTTGGTCTTTGTCGGTAATTGGATGGGGGTTGCAGTGGTCTCAGGAATATAACAAAGGTACTGCAAGTCCCATAATCCCTGGTCCATCCCTGGGCAAACCACACCAGGGCATAAAGTGGGTCATGAGAGGTCTATATGGCAAGTTTGGTCCTGATCAGTCATTGGATGAGGTCAACAGCGGTCTCAGAATGTGAGTGATGGTACTGCAAGTCCCATCATCCACGGTCCATCTTCCTCCAAACTGCAGTAGGATGTCGAGTGGGTGATGGGGGCTCTGTGTGCTAAGTTTCATCTGTATGGTAATTTTCTGACAGAGCCCCTGGCCTTTTCCTTTCACCTCTTTTGTCATCTCGGAATCTTGGAATTGAGGCTGGCCAATCAGAGACCATATGCAAATTTCCTTCTCTCATGTCTCCATTTCTGTCATGAACCCTCTTCTCCACCAGGGGCTCCTATTGAAGCTGGCCAATCAGAGACCATATGCAAATAGCAGCATAGTGGCAGCCAATCAGAAAGCTGCCACAAACTTTTCCGCCCTACGTCCTCCCTCCGTCCTCCCTCACATACAAACACTCTTCTTTGTTATATACTAGTTTGGGGACCCGGCGCTGCCCGGGTTATGAGAGAAAGGAATTGTATATCAAGGCTGGTGTTTGGCTCGCAGTGGTCTCAGGAAGTTAGTGAAGGTACTGTGAATCCCATCGTCCTCCAAACTGCACCAGGATGGAGAAGTTTGGTCTTGATCAGTCATTGGATGAGGGTCACAGCAGTCTCAGAAAGTGAGTTAAGGTACTGCAAGTCCCATCATCCATAATCTCCCTCAAACATCACCAATGTTGAGTTGGCCATGGGGGCTCTCTGTGCCAAGTTTGGTCTTTATTGGTATTTGGATGAATGTCACTGTGGTTTCAGGAAGTAAGTGAAGGTACTGCAAGTCCCATCATCCATTGTCCGTCCTCCTCCAAACAGCACCAGGATGTTGAGTCTCTCATGGGGGCTCTGTGTGCCAAGTTTGGTCTTGATTGGTCATTAGATGAGGGTTGCAGCAGTCTTGGGAAGTGAGTGGAGGTCCTTGAAATCCCATCATCCATAGTCTGTTCTCCCCCAAACCTCACCAGAATGTTGAGTTGGCCATGGGGGTTCTGTGTGCCAAGTTTGGTCTTCATCAGACATTGGATGAGGGTCTCAGTAGTTTCACTAAGTGAGTGAAGGAACTGCAAGTCCCATCGTCCATGGTGCATCATCCTCCAAACCGCACCAGGATGTAGAGTGCATCATGGAGACCCGGTGTGCCAAGTTTGGTCCTTATCGGAAATTGGATGATGGTTGCAGTGGTCTCAGGAATTGAGCGAAGATACTGCAAGTCCCATATTCCATGCTCGATCCACAGTCAAACCACACCATGGCATGAAGTGGGTCATGAGAGGTCTATGTGCCAAGTTTGGTGTTGTTCAGTCATTGTTGAGGGTCGCAGCAGTCTCGGAAAGCGAGTAGAGGTACTTCAAGTCCCATCATCCATGGTATACCCTACTCCAAACCGCAGTAGGTTGTAGAGTGGGTCATGGGGGCTCTGTGTGCCAAGTTTGGTTTTGTTCGGACATTAGATGAGGGTTGCAGCAGTCTTGGGAAGGGAGTGGAGGTACTTCAAGTCCCATCATCCATGGTCTGTCCTCCTCAAACGTGCACCAGGATGTAGAGTGGGTCATGGGGACTCTGTGTGCCAAGTTTGGTCTTGATCCGTCATTGGCGAGGGTCTCAGTGGTCTCAGGAAGTGAGTGAAGTGACTTCAAGTCCCATCATCCATTTCCATATTTTTCCAAACTGCACCAGGATGTAGAGTGGGTCATGTGGGCTCTCTGTGCGAATTGTGATCCTGATCCATCACTGTTGGCAGTTGTAATGGTCTCAGGAAGGGAGTGCAGGTATTGCAAGTCCCATCGTCCATGGTGCATCCTCCCCCAAACCGCACCAGGATGTAGAGTGTGTCATGGAGACTCAGTGTGCAAAGTTTGGTCTTTATCGGTAATTGCATTAGGGTTGCAGTGGTCTCAAGAATTGAGCAAAGGTACTGCAAGTCCCATAATCCAAGGTCTATCCCCGACCAAACCACACCAGGATGTAAAGTGGGGCATGAGAGGTCTATGTGCCAAGTTTGGTCCTGATCAGTCATTGGATGAGGTTAACAGCGGTCTCAGAATGTGAGTGATGGTACCGCAAGTCCCATCATCCATGGTTCATCCTCCTCCAAACTGCAGTAGGATGTAGAGTGGGTCATGGGGGCTCTGTGTGCCTATTTCGGTCTGTATTGGGAGTGTTCTGACCCAGCCCCCGGCCTTTCCTTTCCTCTCTTTGTCATCTCGGAATGTTGGGTTTGAGGCTGGCCAATCAGAGACCATATGCAAATTTCCTTCTCATGTCCCCATTTCTTCCATGAACTCTTTTCTCCACCAGGGGCTCCTCTTGAAGCTGGCCAATCAGAGACCATATGCAAATAGCACCACTGTGGCAGCCAATCCGAATGTTGGAACTTTCAGGCTGGCCAATCAAAACGCTGGCACATACTCCTCCCGCCACACCGCCACACATCCGCCACATACAAGTTTTGACTTTTATTATATGTATAGATATAGATAGATGGGAGAGTGTGAGGAAAAATACAAACAAACATTTTCAGAACACTGTAGAGCAGGCATGGGCAAACTTCGCCCTCCAGGTGTTTTGGACTTCAACTCCCACAATTGTAGTAGTTGAAGGATAGGTTGAGTTTTTCTTAGTTGTAACAAGAAAGAAAAATGGAAGAAAATGCAAGTAGATTTTCTGGAGAATTCAAGCAATATTTGGAATAATTTTTTGCTTTAAAATGAGCACACTCACTGACTGAATGTTCCACTGAGTTCATTGACATGATTTTGCCTTCATTGTAATGAGAACAAAAATCTAAATTCTAAATATTTATGGTTTCATAATCTGGAATCTATAATTGTGCAGTAAATTCAGTATTTTTGTTCAGAGGAAAGCAAATATGGATCTTTGTTTTTGTTTTGGAATTTTAGCATGCTTATTACAGCAGAACAGTGGTGTTAAGGCTTCTTGAAAAGAAATATAAATCTTTGGTAAGTCTGTGACTTTCGGTTTCAGCTTTGATGTGATATTCTAGACTAGATAGTATTTTTAGAATTTATTTCATTCACTACAAATTTGTTTTAGAGATATATGATTGTGGGACTTTTATTATTGAAGTTAATAAGACTCATTAATTTTTTGTCCATACAATGTTATTTTATACTTCTTAACAGATTTTAATAGCAATCTGCCACTTTATCATCTTTATCATGGGATTTTAATGTTTATACTAGGTGATATTATACTTTTTATGTATGTCTTATGTTTAATGGTTTTAATTGATTTTTAAGTTCATAGTTATATGTAGTAATCTGTTATTATGATTTCTTTGTGTACTTAATGTTGGCATTGAATTTTTGCCATTAGTATGTTGTAAACCACCTTGAGTCCCCCAGGAGTGGGAAAGGCAGTATATAAATACAGTAAACAAATAAATCTTTCCACTTGTGTACATTCCTCTCAATACGAAATTTATATTAAAGAGACAAAGCTAGTGCAGATTCAGATTTGCTAAAGAGCTAAGTAAAGTAAAGGGAAGCTTATTTCTTTATTCTAGAAGATATATACAGGACCAGATATTGCTGCAAAGTTTGATATGGTTTAACATTTTGTTCTTCAGATTATTGCATCTGTTGAGCAATGTGCTTCCTACTTGGAAGCTTGTGAATCAACTGTTGATGGAACTGGCATGGTTAATTATTTTTCCATTTCTCATGATGGTAAGCAGTATTTTAGTATCTCTCTATAAATTCCCATTATTGTTGACATACAAATACAACTGTTCACCAGGTCAAAATTAAATAAGAACTAGGTGGAGCAGAAAGAGGGTATAAAATCCCCTCTGACCTTTATGCCAAAGACATGATGCTATATCCCATCATTTCAAAAGTTTTATTAGTGATGGTTTCTAAATTAAATGTCTAGCTGTGCTGCGATAACGACTGTTATAAACAAGTTGTTAGAATTATTAAAATATCTGAATTATTTTTCAAAAATGTCTGTTTTTGTGAAAGTTATAAAAAACAGTTTTATTAGGAGTTGCATTATATGTGCTGTTTTCACTTCAATGTTAAAATGTTACTCTTGCTATCATAGGAGAGATCAATTATTGGAACTGTAACTTACATGGACTGAACAAGAGAAAATGTTTCTTAAATCAATTGTTTTATTGTTTTTAAAGGTAGTAAACAGAAGAATTTCTACACTGGAAAAGAATTGCAGTATATTTATTTTGTTCATTCCCTGAGCCTGTTAGGCAGATTGTTGATATATAAACAAGGCAGAAAACTGTTTCCTATTCAGCTAAAAAACAGAAAAGGTAAAGACATGTCAAAGATGATGATGTTGGTGATGATAAAAATAATAATAATAAGTGTCAGATTTATATTAGGACCTCATTAATGAAGTTTTATTTCTGTTTTTTAATGAATCTCTCAGAAAAATAATCATGAAGAACTGACAGGTCTATAGCAATGCACAGAAAATAAAAAACATATAATATTGAACATATTAAAGGGACACTTAATTACTTTATTGCTTTTAATACAGATGCTCTATTGCTGTTGTTTTGCAAAGAAGTCCCATCCTTTAATGAGGAAAAAAAAGCAGAATGGCCTGTTACAAAACTGATATCTCTTACAGTGACAAAGCTGAGATCTCAGGTTATTCAGGCTCACAAAGTGACCTCTTTTGGACATAATTGCTGCAGCCCAGTCGTCTACTTGATTCTTTTTTCACCCAAACACCACATAGATGAACAAGAATAGTAAGTTTATTAAGAAAAGAGTTTCTAATATAACAACAGTTTCAAAATACATCCATGAGCTAGATTTCCAGAA
Source organism: Anolis sagrei (assembly GCF_037176765.1). Classification (NCBI taxonomy): domain Eukaryota; kingdom Metazoa; phylum Chordata; class Lepidosauria; order Squamata; family Anolidae; genus Anolis; species Anolis sagrei. The sequence goes on from NC_090021.1 coordinate 87,714,974, forward strand.
GTTTAACAAAAAGCAATGGCCAACTGTGAACAGGAATTCCAAAAATCACCTTGTAATCCAAGGTTTGTTGCACTTAAACTAGAATTAAATCCAAAAGCTTGGACACATGAACATGACCATAATCCAAAGGCTTCATACTTGAGCTTGAGTAGCTAGCACCTCTACATGGGTTGATATGGAAATAGAAATATAAGTAACCTATGAAAAGCAGATGAACTGTTTATGAAGTTAACAAAATATCAAACCTTTTTCAAGGAATACAGTTACATTTTGCCATAAATAGGCCTTCTGCACAACGCTCTCATCCCATGTCCTTGTTCCTTAACTACAACTTGCACTATCTCTTTCCCTTCTTCTTGTTTACAGTGGGCCATGTTTTTACAACAGTTGACACTATAGGTTATTGTGTGCCATTTGAGTCAAATTGTTGTTTTATATACTACTGGTTTATCTTGTATTGTATTGTATTGTTTATTTATTTTATTTTATGTATGTTGTAGGCACTTTGTGCCATGCGTAAGCCCTTCAGGGAGATGGAGAGGGGTACAAAAATAGAGTTGTTGTTGTTATTATTCTGCAACAGCAGCTTTTAGTATCTTAGAATTTTTAATGTAGAGTGCAGAACAAGACAATTTAATCAATGGAGGGCCAAAGAGTTTTTTTAAAAAAAATAGAGAGAGGTAAAGCAATGATTAGGGTACAGTTAAAACTGAAAATAGAAAAAGAAATTTACAGTGATGGAGTGAGCAAAAATGTTCTTCAGTTATTTCTACAAATGCAAGTGAATCCTCATTAAAATTATATCTAGGTGGCATTATGTCCCAGTGATAATTTGTTCTGTTGTGACACCATTCTGTTGAAGAGGCTATAATACATTGGCATATAGACAAAAACAAACATACAAAACCCTTGGGTTAAATTATGTGTAGCACTGAAACCATCAACCTGCCAAAACCTTTTTTTAAAGGAATAACTCTACACTAGTAATTACATATTGGTGATTAAAATAATGATTTCACTCTGTGAAGCTGCAGGAAGCAAGAGCAGTTTAACTTAAACACATTCATAAATACTGTTTTTGTATTGTTGCTGATTAAAATATGAATAGCATGCATTTTCAATGTTTTTCTCCATTCTGATTTTCCTAGATTTAATGTCTCTGACGGACCTTGTCATATTATTTACTCGTCTTATCTATTGCTCGCCAAATTGCCCAAAGACTCTTACTGCGCATTCAGGTAACATTGTCCTTTTTATTTGCTCTATTATTCATTGCTCTGTGAATATGCGGTTCCCCTCTTTCATGTTTATTCATTTGCTCTGTGTCAGTAGAGAGTTAGATAATTATGTATGTATTATGAAGATAGAATGGCTCTTGACATCTGGCTGGGATTTAAGGTAAGGTTTGATAAGGGGAGGATAACTTTGTTTTCTTTGTTTTTATTTGTCTGGTGCATCTATCACACAGTTGTTCACTGGTTGTTGTTTTTTTAAAATAAGTATTTTTTAAAAATTTGTCAGGCAATTATTCTCCAGCTGGCCTCATTACTGATGTGTTAAGAATTCTTTGTGATCGCAAAGAATGTGCAACTGAATGTCTGTATACTAATACAGTGATGGAAGCACTTCTTCAACCAATTCATTATTTACTGAATGGAACAGAGGTTTGTTGTATTTTTTCAAGTAAATACAGTTAAAATTTAGGGTAAAAACTATTTTGAATGATTTTGTTCTGATTCATGTTGAAACTGGGATAGGAAAAGTGTTACTGTGGACTACATGTTCCCCATCCTCCTATTTGCAACAGTCAGGTTCCCTCTCCCTGGCCCCAGTACCACAAAATTGTTAAAATTCGGGGCCAGGAGTCAAAAAATCCATTTAAGTGACTTCAAATTACCAGAATTTGATGGCTTGATTTTTCAGACCTTTCTATGTTCCAAAATAGCAAAACAGCCCCACTCAAACCATCTGCAAACCCTGAAAGTAAAAAATATGAAGTGCCTTATACTGTATATTGATTTGAAATTTACATTTGGATAAAAATGTACTGTTGTGATCTCCACAATTATCTAAGTGCCAGAACATCCGTATCATTAATTGGCTCCCAATCTCCCTAGAGTTGCCTACTCTAGGTATATTTTATGTCCAGAGATGAAGGTTACCTGTGACTGTGCCTTTCCAAGAAAAGAAAACATTTGGGGAATTGGTATTAAGCTTTTGATAAACTTCAAACAAGTATTTGCAGTCACACACAGTTATCAAAATCACCCAACTTTTAAATAATCTTTGCAATGTAAAGTGAAATGGAACATATTGGCCCCTGATTTTTGTTTTTAGCTTTTCTCAGGATTGAATTGGTTCCAGCAGAGATTCTGGTTCCTTTGAGAAGAATGCAATTTCCTTGGGATGAGCTAGTTTTGCTTATTCGCTTTCCATCTTCGTCCTCTTCTTGTAGAAGCCTCCCCAACCCTCTAGAATAGATTTTGGTGGAGTACAAGGAGCTACCAGGCAGGAATAAAATCAGCACAAAAGTACCTCCTATATCACACTTGGGGATGCCTAATATATAGACTTTCTACTTTGGGAACCTGCAGATACAGCCCATGTCAAAAATTGACTGCTCTAGTCATATAATATGGATTACAGTGTAGCAATTCCATAGTTGTATTAATTTGCCATTTATTACACAAGGCTTGTCGATGATAGGATCACAAAACACTTGTATTCAAACATTTTTAAATATGTGCAGGTGCATCTGAATTGTTCAGAAACCACTCTGATACATGTAGCTGATATTTTAGCAAGAATTGCTGCTGTAGATGATGGTCTTTCACTGCTTCTTTATGGAGGAGAGAATCCTACTGTGGAGGTTACTAGGTAAGAAAATATCCTTTTAAATACTGTTGGCCTTCATTTTATTGGGAAGCTCTTGGAGAAGATATAATGATAGGAATTAGTGTCTTCCAATCTAAGACACTATTAGACAGGAAGACATAATTTCACTTAACAAAAGAAACATGCAATACTTGAACTAGCCCTTAGGCTTTTGCTATTAAACTGTGCCAATGGTTATATTTCACTTTCTTAAGTTATTGTATGAGTACATTAACTGCATTTTGATGCAGTTATAAACAATGGTTAATTGTTGTGCATCTGGACCTCAGTCTTTTCTGGACTAATTTCCTTCTCATGTCATAGTCAAAAGTAGGAAGCTTTTACTTGCATGTTGACACTTAACTGTGGTTTGACATTATGTTACCCTAGTTCTGGACAAGCAATAGTTCATTGTAGCAGTTTGTACAAGTTAACCAAGTTAATTGCTTGGTTTATCAAGAAGGACATAAGGAAATATATGCTGCCCTGAAACACATTCTTGCAGTTTCTGAAAGCCTTTCCAATCCAAAGATTTACTCCAAAGATTACTAACTTTACAGTTTTTTAAAAAATGAGCATAATGTTTGCACAAAATAATCCCCCCCCCACAAGAAAACCTTTTAAAAACAGAATATGAGCTTCTGCATGAAACCCTAGAAAGAGCCTATATAGCTTATCTTTTACTTAGTTTGTAGTGAAAGTGTAAATATATATATATATATATATATATATATATATATTTACAGTTGGGGCACTGTAGATGATATACTGAAACAAAATGCTGCCTATCCATGGATCCTATCCATGCCACTCCAATCTCTGGCTTGTTGTTTATTTTCTTCCTGCAATATATATATCTTTTATGAGATTCCCTATTTCATTAAACCTTTTTTTTCTTTTTTCACCACTGAAAAAAGATCTGGGATACAATTATAATCCTGAGGTAGTAGCATATTGAAGAAGCAATTTTTGGTAGAAAGATGCCCTTAGAGGAGATTTAAATTTTAATCTCCTTAGTTTTGTGGGTGCCAGAATCCAGATTGTGCTTCCTTTGCTGTGGCTCTTTTTTCTAAAAGAGAGAATGCCACCTGAAAACTAAGCACAGCCACGTGTAGTTTGGCTGTGGATGGTTTACCACAATAAAGAAGGTAATAAATGCTCTGTGGGAAGGAGGAGAAGTTTTCTTTGTTTGCACACACTTAACTCTTAAAGACGACGCTCTAGGCAGAGGGCAATAGGTCTCAACACAATGTGTGAATAGAAAATATGTTTACATTTCAGTTACTAATTGCAAATGTATTTCTTTATAACAGTTCTGCCAAGTCAATAAAACATCATTTTTTTTAATTGTTGCATTGTTTGTAGCCATAGGGGTGCTCATACAATCGTTCAGTTTACAAAGAAGCTTCTTGATGAAGACATTTCTGTTTTGTCTGGTTCTGAGATGTTGCCAGTCCTCAAAGGCGCTTTCATCTTTGTGTGCCGCCAGATGTACAGTACCTGTGAAGGATTAGAGTTGTTGCAACTTTATCGTTTGCATCGATCTATTGCTGAGGCTTGGAAAAAGGTACCCTCACCCTTGCAGTATCAAAGACTGTGGATAGAAATTATATAAAGGGTGTATCTGCACCCATATGAATGGCAGGGTACATACTTAAATAGAGCTGTGGTATAAACCTCATGGTAGAAATGGCTCATTAAATGCATGATACAATTTTATTAAGGCATGGCCAATTATTAGTTGAATTTGTCCTCCCTAGAAGGAAAGGGAGCAGATACTTTAAAAATGGACACATATAGAGTGCACAAACAATGAGAAAATAATGCTGTTATTATGTGTGAATAGGAACTTGCTAATTTGTATTGTGTGTGAAAGAGCCATAAAAAGATACTGGAAGCTTGCAAGAATGTGTATAGTTGGTAGGTAAGCATTAGTTAGTTTTCATCTATATATATAAATCTGTTAGGAGAGTTCAACGGGACAGCAAAACTCCACAACCCCCCAACGAAACTGAACCAAAATAGCCATGCCCCTAGGACAACCCACTCGGTACAAACTAATGTACTCAAAATTAAAAACAACACAACAACACACAGATAAAACGGCAAAACAACTGAGCATGTGCACTGCCGCAAAGTCCCCAGCACGTGCGCACACATGGCCGAACGGCCAACGCACCCTCTGCACTTTCCTCCCTCCATTCCCCCCGCCCCCTTCCCGACCAACACGCAACGCAACTTCACCTTTTGCCCATGCTCGGGAAGCAGCAGCGCCGCCGCCGAGTGCCGCAGCCTTCCCTTCCCAGGAAAAAAAGCTCCAGCCGACGGGAAGAGCGCTCCGAGGCGCTGCCCGTCAAGAGCGCGCTTGGAAAGCTACTGAGGCGAAACTCGCTCTTCCCTTTCGGCTCTTCCGCCTTACCTCCATCCGCCCCTCCTTCCTTCTTGCCTTTTTGCCCACACACACAATGATGGATCCGGACCAAACTCGGCACAAGCATTCAATACGCCCAAATATAAACACAGATGGAGTTTGGGGGAAATAGACCTTGACATTTGGGAGTTGTAGTCACTGGGATACACAGTTCACCAACACTCAAATAGCATCCTGAACCCCACCAATGACAGAATTGGGGCAAACTGCCCACACACGCACCACGCAACTTTCCCCCGCCCCCTTCCCGCCCACACATGCACCACGCAACTTCCCCCCGCCCCCTTCCCACCGGTAACACACCCCCTCCCTTCCCCGCAACACACACACACACGCCGGTAACATACACCCCCTCCCTTCCCCGCAACACACACACACATGCCACAATACGCCCCAATCTTACCACCTCCTTCTTCTTCCCCAATCTTTCCTCCTCCCCCTCCTCCCCCTCCAAACCCCGCCCCCTCCAAGCCCCGCCCCTTCCTGCCCTGTCCAAATCTATCCCTCCTCCCCTCCTTCTTCCTCTCCAAACCCCGCCCCCTCCAAGCCCCGCCCCTTCCCGCCCTGTCCAAATCTATTCCACCTCCCCCTCCTTCTTCTTCCCCTCCAAACCCCGCCCCCTCCAAGCCCCGCCCCTTCCTGCCCTGTCCAAATCTATCCCACCTCCCCCTCCTTCCTCTTCTCCTCCAAACTTCACCCCCTCCAAGCCCCAAGAAGGAAGAAGAGAAGGAAAGACGGGAAGGACGGAAAGAAGGAAGAAAGAGAAAGGGAGGTAAAGAAAAAGGGGAAAGGAAGGAAAGTAAGAGAAAGAAGGAAGAAGAAAAGGAAAGATGGAAGGAAAAATAAGAGAGACAGCAGAAGAGAAAGAAAAAGGGGGAAGGAAGGAAAGAGGTAGAGAAGGAAGAAATGAGAGAAAGAGGGAGGGAAAGAAAAAGGGGGAAGGAAGGAAGGAGAGAAGGAAAGAAAAAAGGGAATGAAGGAAGGAAAGAGGGAGTGAAGGAAGGGGGAAGATATAGAGAAAGAGGGAGGAAAAGAAAGAAGGAAAGAGAGAAGGAAGAAAAGAGCAGAAGAGAAAGAAAAAGGGGGAAGGAAGGAAAGAGATAGAGAAGGAAGAGGAGAAGGAAAGATGGGAAGGAAGGAAGGAGGGAAATAAGGAGAGAAAAAGGGAAGGTTGGCCACAGCAACGCGTGGCAGGGCACAGCTAGTTCATCATAAAAGTCCAGTGCTACATGGCTATTACATGTTTCCAGAATGCTTCTGGTAATAGTTACTCTTTCCGTTAATAACTTTGCCTTGCCCATAAGAAGCCCTACTCTAAAGCTTTTCATTGATCTTTGTAGTTCATAATACCTTGTTGATATTGTGATTAGTCGGTTTCTTCTCTTTGTTTTACACTTTGACAGACCAGCTTGATTTCAGAGAGAATTCCTACTCCTGTAACTGGAGCAGATTGTGCTACATCAGTAAGCCAAGAGTCACAGAACTTGTAAGAACTTCCGTCATGTTGATCTATCTATCTGTCTGTCTATCTTGTGCTTAAACACATGTTGATCTATGTATCTATCTTTCATGAGCTTAAAACATTATAGGATTTATATAACATTTACAATTTAAGAATTATATTTGACAAACCTTTTTAAAGTTATTTTTCTAAATAGGGGATCACAATAAAATATTGGTTTGACAAGTTCAGAGATGGGAATTATGTTGAACATCCAAGTGCCATTGGACTGCAGGTCTCAACAGTGTTCCCCATCTGGAGAGCTACACTGTTCCAACTTGAGGCTCCATAGATTTTGGGATCCTAAGATTCTGAAACCAAACCCCACTGGATATTGTAAACCAGTGCATTTTTGTGTGAGTGTGCACACATGTGTATATATAAAACAAACATTCACCTGGAGAAAGGGTCTGAGTGTTCTCCCCACGCCTATGTTAGTTAAATTATTTTATAAACCATTTTTCCTTTTGGTTTTTGTAATGTCAGCATCTACTTACAAAATGAGTATTTGATGTCATGCTACAAGATAGCAGTTTGTTTTTAATATCTTGTTTAAAATGATGGCTTCTAAAAAGAAATACAGATAATTGTTTATAGATATTTAAAAATATTCATTATTAAAATATAAAGTGTACGTTCAATATCTTTTCACATATACAAGAAATGCTGTAAGTACTTTGGTTAAAATTTAAACTTCAGGGAATCTTGTGAGTTGTAGTTTGGCAAGGTACCAGCACTTTGTAGAAGAGACCGCTAAAGACCTTGTAAAACTACAACTCTCACAATTCTTTAGCATTGAGCCTTGACAGTTAAAGTAACGTCAAACTGTATTAATTCTATAGTGCCAGTTAGGGCTGTCTTTTACCTAAGCTGGGCTTCCATTTTTCTGTTGCAAGCAGTCCAGATCGGTGATCTAAATTCTCAGTGCTGCTTGCAGCTCTATATGACTTGGCTTGCTTTTTTTACTCAAATAGCAATGAATAGTTTATTTTTACACACTTAAGAAACTGCCACTGATGGTGCCTGTCACACGAGGCAAGCTTCAAATGTGGGGTAGAAGTATCTTACCATTTCTAAAGCCACCATAAAATGAGGAGGTAGTTTATATCTTTTTTAAAGAATGGCTAATGCTCCTTCAGGTGGTGTGGCTCCCATTGAAATAAGTCTTTAACTCAGCTTCATTGAAAGGGTCTTGAGGGCAAATGATCCCAAAAAGGGTAGTTTCTTAAGTCTGATGCCTTTAATCCAGGTCTTATTGAAGGATATAAGGAGACAGTTTCAGTACATCCTAAGCTGCTTTCCATGTTGTTTTGTCATTTCATCCGAAAGACATGGGATATTCTGTATCTATCTTTCAATACAGTTATCAAATATGCTGCATCTAAGAAAGAAACTTTATGCCTTCAGAGGTAGAACTGTATTTGAGATAGAATGTCTTCATGCTGAGACAGTTATCAAATATGCTGCATCTAAGAAAGAAACTTTATGCCTTCAGAGGTAGAACTGTATTTGAGATAGAATGTCTTCATGCTGAGACAGTTATCAAATATGCTGCATCTAAGAAAGAAACTTTATGCCTTCAGAGGTAGAACTGTATTTGAGATAGAATGTACACATACAGATTTGCTAAATGAATTAATTGCAACCATATGGTTAACTGGGCAACACAGGCAATACTGAACTGAAATATTCATAACGTATGTTATATGCTACTACAACAGCATATGTCTTTGATATAATAAGAAATCTTAATAGTGGAAGAGGGGACAACCCCAAACATTGAATCTTGGAAACTGTTCCCCCCCCTTCAGTTGTGGTAGGTTGATTTTTTGCTTTTGTTGCTTCTCATGATTGGTTTATGTGGTTGTTTTGTTTCCAGCATTTTATTGGAAGAGACACTGTTGGATGATTTGCTTAATTTTGCTTCTACACCAAAAGGGCTATTGCTGCTGCAAAACACAGGAACTGTCAATGAATGTGTGACATACATGTTTAACAGGTTCACAAAAAATCTCCAGGTAGATATAACCATTTGCTAATGCAAATATTAAGTCAGAAAGTATTGCTTTCATTGCTTGCATTGCCTGATGAATCTTTATCGTCCACACCACAAGCTAATAATTAGAGATTATTTAGGGTCTAATTATACCTAGCTGCTCTAAATTTAAACAAGATATTCTGTTTAAAGAAAACTACTGTTAATTTTTCATATAAATTGTGATTCGCCTGTTGACCTGATGCATTTCGAGATCTTGGAAATTACCGTTGGCTATTATGTGTTTATATCAGGTCAGTGGATGTGAAAAGTTTGGCTACGGATTAATTCTTTCACAAGTGGCTGCAACTGCTCCTGGTGCTATAGCTCTACAGAGTTCAGGTAGTCTATGGTTGTTGATTGATCTTACTGTAAATTATTACAAATAGAAACAAATACTATAAATTAGACCTTTTTCTTCAGCTATCTGTTTGCAGATTAATTTCAGCCTGTTTTCGTTTCATTGTCTCCTCTTTGTTTCTGTGCCATTGGTGGGGGCAATTCAAACATAGTGCCAAATTATAACTTATTATTCCCTCCTGAACTTAGATTCTTCCTCTATCTTTCCTTACTTCCTTCTTTCCTTATGCAAGGCAAACTCCTTCCTCCTTTCCTGGCTTTTGGGAAAGGATAATTTGTTTAAAAATTAAGGGAATTGTCATGAGAGAAGGACTCATTCATTTAATTTGTTGTTGTTGTTGTTGTTGTTGTTGTTGTTGTTGTTGTTGTTAACTCTTGAGTTACCTTTTTGCATATAAACTGTAAACATGCCCTGTCTAGCAAAATAGAGCTGCATCTTTGTTTCCTGTAAATGTCCAAATTTCACAACATCTGCATACATGATGTTAATATAAAAGGACGGTATTTCCTGGGTATGATATATGTATTTCTTACCAAGTACCGATGATGTCCAATTATACATCATTGTTATTATTTCTTAAACTTCTTGGTGGTCATCTTGGGACAATAGAGATTTAAATAAATATTTGTTGTGTTAATTCTGAACACACAACTTCAATTAATATATTTATTGAAGACCACAAGGAACACTGTGGCTTTCAGAGAATGAAACCTTCTGTGTAAGAACATTTTAATTCTCTCTGAAGGAAAGTGCACATGCAGCAATAAGCAAAACCACTCTGGATGTACAGTTGCCTATACTCCACTCTATTTTGAAAAGTATTGGAGAAAAATAAATGGTATTGATGCCTCTTAAGGAAAGATGCTGTGGAAAAGGGTTGGTTGCTCTATCCAACAATTGATTTATTTTTATCATGTCAGAAGCAGCTTGAGAAACTGAGAGTTGCTTCTGGTGTGACAATTACATATTACATTTACATATTAGCATTAGCTTAGTCTTTTTAATTAAATATATTCTGAGTTATTGGGAATCAGATAAAGTATTGTTCCAACATATTATTTTAAGGCTTCTGCTCTAGAGCACATTGGTATGAACAAACTATTTCCTTCCTAGGATTTGTAAAAGCACTTGTTACTGAACTATGGGGTGTTTTGGAATGTGGAAGAGATGACATCCGAGTCACTCACCCCAGATCAACACCTGTAGATCCTATTGACCGCAGCTGTCAGAAGGTGATTTGAACTTTGTTTTGCATATTCCCTAGGGATATTCATTTATTTATTTAAATTTCATGTAGCTTGCAATGTCTATTTTAGGTATTATACAATAGTTTAATGTTTCAAAAACAGTATGAAGACAGCATCTGAGGGTCATATTAAATTAGTTTTTTGAAGTTTAGTGGCTTAAAGAACACAAGAAAAATCATTTCTAGGAGAGTTACATTAAGTCACATTTCTTTGTCTTCAACTTCTTTGAATATGTCTCAATCAATCAGTTTTATTATCTCAGCTGGAGGACATAATGTGAAATGCAAATGCTACTTGTATGGTTTTAATTGCTTTTATTTGTTTATCATTTGAGGAGCTTTTGTGGACTGGGAGGTGATACAGAAATGCCTTAAATAAATACGCATGTACTAACATCTGCATTTTTTCCCCAAAAAAGCCAGAACAATAAATGGTTTCTCATTCTGTATAATGAAGTAGATGTTCTTTTGTGAAGTGTCAGGTTGTTTCCTGTATTTTATTGTAAATCTTGCTATCTTTCTGTAATGCAACAGTAACATTATTTGTTGGTTTTTATTTGACTAGTTTCTGTGTTGGTTATAAGAGTGTGTGATTCTTTAATATAGTCTTCATGCTGAGACAAAGAGCTTATCTCTTTTGCTCAGTGAGAAGACTGTTTTATTATAGCTCTTAAAAAATGTCCTCGTCCCAAAGTGGGAAGGAAGGGATGGAGGAATTAAGGCTCTTATATCTATAATGTAGTTTCTTGCAGACAGTCTGTCTCTGTGCTCTCCCTGTTCAACCAACAAGTGCATTGCCTCCCCAGCACCTGTTCACATCATGCCACAGTACAGGGAGTGGCTAAAGGCAGCAACATTTGAACTGTGACACCCTCAGATGTAATTCCTGAAGTTACAGATGTCATTATTTTTCTTCACATCAGTCTGACTGCTACCTTGCTCTGCTCAGCTAGTTGATGTTGCATTTACTCCAGTAATTGTAGGCCATGCTCATCCCAGACCTTTGCACTGGACATTTTTGTTTGCCTGTTGTACAGTAGTCACTTTGCATATGTCACCATTGACTAGATGTGTTCTGCTGAAGAGGAATATTTATTTTTTCACTCTACACAATTTAAAAGCTTGAAAACTTCTACACTGGCAAGTGTTAGTCTAGCAAAAGGTGAGACTTAATGTATAGCATCTTGTTTGTCTCATCATTGTGTTTCTTGTTTTAGTCTTTTCTAGCTCTGATAAAATTGTTATCCTATCCTGCTGTTTATGAGTTGATTGGTAATCAAGAGATACCAAATAAACTGGAATATTCTCTTCGTGAAGTTCCTACAGATATTATTGTAAGTAGCTTTTTTCCCTTTAAAACATTTATGTGGGATTATTATTTTGTCACGTCTGAAGGAAACTTATTACAGTCTTAGTTTCTGAACATGTTTTCAGAATTGTTTTTACTTGATGCAGCACTTGGGCAATGTATGTACAGAGTACTCTTATGTGATTCTGTTTTGGTTTGGGTCATAAGAAAATTGTTTGCAAATAATTTGAAGAACCTGTTTTATTATGTTTTATTGAACACCTGTTGTGAAAACAATCACTCTGAAGATAATAAAATGTTTTCTTACATAATATAAAAGTGGTATTTGTGCAAAAGCCTGCCACCGTGCCTCTCCAACCTTCCACCATTGGTCTAAGGAGGTATACAGTAGAACTCTGCTTGGAGTCCCTGTGTTTTGGTTATGCCTTTGTAAGTGAGAATAGCTTGTATTTTAGACCATATGCTGGAATGATGCCACCCTTCAAGTACTGTAGAACTGAGATTTCTAGAATTCTTCACTGTGACCTCTCCTGTGTAAGGTCTCTTGGGACCTACATTATGCCACATCTGCAAGGATGTTCAGTTTTCACTCATGTTTCAGTCTTTAAAATCCTGTGAGGTGATCCCTTCTTTCCAGTAAAGAATGTGCATGCATGTAAATGATAGGTGTTGATTTCTGATCACATCATTCTCAGGTCTCATACCCCGCCCCTCTAAACATCTCTCTCTTCTAGCCTTAGTTTGTGTTCCTTCATTTAGCTCATTGTTAAGGCCAGACACTGCAGCACAAGAGAGTAGCTAAAATATTTTGATCAGACAAAAAAAAAAAGTAAAGCAGTGTGACAGCTGTTTTCCTATTTCTGTGAGAACTAAAAAAAAATAATTAAAAGAAAATTAGACTAAGAAAATAAAACAACCCATAAAAACAAGCAGGAATACTCAACTAAACAGAGGTATATGGTGTAAGAAAATTGTTTTAAAGCAGGTGTCAAAATGTGAGGTGTAGAAAGCTACATACATCCCACAGGAAAGAGGTCCCATAAATCTGCTGTTGTAGTGAGGAAGATACCAACACAAAGGAAGACATGCTGAAGAGGTCAATAACAAAGGAATCTGCCCTGTATTGGATTGAACTTTTAGTGCGTCTAAGCTGGATATTGTCAGCACTTTCATTGACTAGAGGTAACCCTAGGATTTCAAGCAATTTTTCCAGCTGTCTTCAATATTGGGGCATTCTCTGTGTAGTGTACCACTGTGCTGTATGAATGAGCTACATAATCTCAAGGAGAGAGGAGGATCATAATTGGAACATTCCACTCTAAACTGACAACCGTCTCGAAATGACTGTGTGAGAGAGGGAGTGTTAAAACATTGAGTTACTATGCAGATTCCAATAGGACAAAACATAAATTTCTCTTATAAGAGTTGTTTTTGTTAAGAGATTTTTTGTCTTTTTATTTTTCTCCAGAAGCAGAATTTTTTTAAAAAAAAGCCATAACAGCTATCTCTGTATTAAAGGATTAAAAATGGGAATACTACGACAATATATTACATGGATGTTTGAATAGTCATTAAAGGAATTAGGCATATGGACCTTTAGAACTGCCAAAACATGCTTAGCAAATCTCAAGAGATGATAAAAGAAAGGGGAAGAATATAGTCCCTTACTTTACTTACTTACTTACTTACTTAGGCAATCCCTCATTGACCAAGTAAGATTGTCTTCCAAGTTCGGTGTACTAGCGGTGGGTGGCTGTGGAGCCCTTTTCTTGACCTGCATGTTCTTCTGCAGTGAGGGCATCGGTTTCTAGGTGGAAGGTGGTCCTGATCTGGGTTGGCTTGATGCGTCTTCCTCTTGGCATGTTTCTCTCTTTCACCCTCCATTCGTGCCTCTTCAAATTCTACAGCACTGCTGGTCACAGCTGACCTCCAGCTAGAGTGCTCAAGGGCCAGGGCTTCCCAATTCTCTGTGTCTATTCCACAGTTTTTAAGGTTGGCTTTGAACCCATCTTTAAATCTATTTTCCTGTCCTCCAGCATTCCATTTCCCATTCTTGAGTTCGGAGTATAGCAGCTGCTTTAGTGGTCAGGCTTTCGGACAACGTGGCTGGTGGAGTACCATCGCTTCAGTGCTGGTGGTCTTTGCTTCTTCCAGCACGCGGACATTTGTCTACCTGCCTTCCCAGGAGATTTGCAGGATTTTTCGGAGGCAAAACTGATGGATTCGTTCCAGGATTTGCATGTGACGTCTGTAGATAGTCCATGTTTCGCAGGCATATAGCAGTGTTGGGAGGACGATAGCTTTATAAACAAGCACCTTGATATCCCTACAGATATCCCGGTCCTCAAACACTCTGTGCTTCATTTGGAAAAATGCTGCATTCGCAGAGCTCAGGTGGTGTTGTATTTCAGTGTCATTGTTGACTTTGATGGAGAGGTGACTGCCAAGATAGCGAAATGGTCAATTTTCTAATTTTACACCATTAAGCTGTATTTCTGGCATTGGAGAGGGATTGCTTGGTGACTGCTGGAAGAGCACTTTGGTTTTCTCAATGTTCACTGACAGGCCGAGCTTCTCGTGTGCTTCTGTGAAGGTGTTTAGAGTGGCTTGTAGGTCTTATTCTGAATGCACCCAGATGACGTTGTCATCAGCATATTGGAGTTCAATAGCAGATGTTGTTGTAACATGGGTTTTGGCTTTCAGTGTGCTGAAGTTAAATAGCTTGCCATCTGTCCAATAGGTGATTTCCACTCTGGTGGGAAGCTTCCCATCAACAAGATGAATTATCATAGCAGTGAAGATGGAAAATAAGGTTCGGGCAATAACACATTCCTGTTTGACACCTGATTCCACCTTAAATTAGTCACTTTGGGAGCCATTGCTGTCCGCCATCATGTCATCATGGAGGACCCACAAAATTTTCACAAATTTGTTAGGGCACTCGATTTTTTGGAGGATGGTCCAAAGAGCACTGCAATTCACCCTGTCGAATGCCTTTGCAAGGTCAATGAATGCCATGTAGAGAGGTTGATTTTGTTCCCTGCATTTTTCTTGGAGTTGTCATTCAGTGAAGATCATATCCACTGTTCCTCTGGAGGGGAGGAAACCGTTCTGGGATTCAGGGTGGCTGTCTTCCGAGAGAGGTAAAAGGCAACTTGCAAGGATTCTTGCAAGGATTTTCCCAGCGGAGATTAGAAGTGAGATACCTTGATAGTTTCCACAGTCTGTTCTTTCCCCCTTTTTGAAAAGGGATGGTGGCATCCTTGAAATCTGCTGGGATTTTTTCAGTCACCCACACTTTTTCAATGAGCTGGTGGACTTGTTATGTTAGCTCAGGTCCTCCCTCTTTAAAGATGTCAGCAGGGATCCCATCAGGTCCTCTGCCTTCGTTATTATTTTTTGTTGGCTGATAGCATTGCTGACTTCTTCCAAACTAGGAATTGCTGCAAGCTCATTCCTGGTTTGTTGTTGCGGGATTTGTGAGAGAACCTTTGGCCACACTGGAGGCTTTGGTAGTGTTCTTTCTAACATAGTGCAATTGATTTTTTTGTTCTTCAGAAGTTTGGTTCCATCTGATGAGTGTAGAGGGTGTATGCCATGGTTCCATATATGACCTTTGTGGATTTGAAAAATGCCTGAGCATCATGGGTATCTGCCAGGTGTTGGATTTCTTCAGCCTTCTTTGTCCACCAGATGTTCTTAAGTTCTCTGGTCCTTCTTTGGACTTCAGCTTTTGCACTGGCATAGATCTTTTTCTTAGCAGCACTGTTGACGTCTCTCTGGCATGTTTGGAATCCTTTCCTTTTCTTGTGAATTAGCTGTTGCATCTTGTCGTCATTTTCGTCAAACCAATCTTGATGTTTCTTGGTTTGATATCCAATAGTTTCTTCGCAGGTGGTGATGATGGAGGTCTTCAGTTTGTTCCAATGCTCCTCAACATTTTCAGGGTGTTCTATGGGTGAATGGTCCTTGAGTGCTGCTTGGAGAAGGGCTCATTTGGAGGGCTCCTGAAGGGCTTGGGTGTTCTTTTTTGCGCCTTGTCTTTCTTCCTTGGAGTCTGCGTTTGGGGGCGATCTTGATAGCCATCGTGGACCTGATTAGCCCGTGGTCTGTCTAGCAGTCGTCAGCCCCTGTCATGGCTCTTGTGAGAAGCACGTCATGGCAGTCACTGGCACGTATAATTACATAGTCTAAGACAGGGGTCCTCAAACTTGCTTAGGGTCAACCTAAGTCTGAAACTACTTGAAAACGCACAACAACAACAACAACAACAGTCCTATCTCATCAGCCAAAAGCAGGCCCACACTTCCCATTGAAATACTAGTAAGTTTATATTTGTTAAAATTGTTCTTCATTTTAATTATTGTATTGTTTTTGTCAAGACCCAGGCAGACCAACGAGGCAAAACAGCCGCTTAAGGGTTAACAAAAGGAGTTTAATGGCAATTAACAAGTCAAATGGCTCTTATCAGCAGAGCGTATAAACAAAGGAGCCTACGGCTTGCAGGAATGTAAACAAAGCAGGAACCCAGGCAGTCTGGGCAGAAAAAAGGAAACTGAAGTAAGGCAGGCAAAACAGTTCGTGGTTATAATGGAATACAGTCAGTTCAAAAATCACAACACAAAAAGCAGTATGAGGAACGGTCCGAAGTCCACGCAGGAGACAGGCAGGATTGAAGAATAATCAAGACGGTCCAAGGTCAGGGCAGGAGACAAGACTCACGGTTCCAAGCCAGGCAAAGTAGTCAGCACGATCACGAAACACGATTCTGGATGCAAGGACTCAAGGCAAGAGTTAACAGCAGGATACACAGGTACACAACACTTTGAACTCTGCAACATGATAGCCCCAAAGCTACTCCTTAAATCCCATCAGAGTCGCTGGATTCGCCCTCAGGTGCATCCAGTTCCACAGGTGAACTGCGTTCCCTCCATTGTTGCCAGTCTGCACTCCGGGCTGCATCCTGAGAAGCAATATCCAAAACCCATGAGTCTGTGAACCCTTGGAACTCCCCACTGGAAGTTGGAGCATTAATCACATCCTGAACCTCCTGGGCCCTAGTCCAGTCCAGCTCTTCATCATCACTTTCAGACCCGTAGCTATCTGCTATGTCTTTAAGATGCTTGGAAATGGATTCCTCATCACTATCTGAACTGCGTGCTACTCACTTTACACCACGGTAATCCTCCATCTCCATCTCCTCATGAGTAAACCCCTGAAACTCTTCCTCATCACTAGATTCTAGGAACATGTCCCTAATGCGTTTCAGCTGCTGCTGAGCATCTTCCTCTTCCAAGCCTCGTTTCCTCCTACTAGCACTAGTAGATACAGAAGGCACACGCTGAGTTACAACACTATCCTCCCCTCTAAGGCCCCCCCCAGGCAAAGCCACAGAGCGCGATATATGCTCAGCCACCTGAGGCCAAGACTCAGAGGTGGCCTACTTAAGCAAAGACCGGTGAAACACAGGATATATCTTCATGGATGGGGGTAAGCGCAACCGAAATGCCACGGGTGAAATTTGCTTCACAATAGGAAACGGTCCTACATAGCGAGCCGCAAACTTGCCACCAGACGGCTTCAGATGCTTGGAGGAAAGCCAAACCAGATCCCCCTCCGAGAGCACATCCCCCTCCTGCCGATGCTTATCGGCCTGCTCCTTTTGAGCATTCTTAGCTTCCAAAGGGATGCTTCTGGCTACATCATGTAAAGCTAAAAACTCATACAAAAGGTTGATCCTTCTTCAAGAGGCAAGTTAAAGGTACAGTGATCTGTGCATAGGAAGGAATAAACTCGCGGTAATAGTTAGTAAAACCAAGGAAACGTTGTACATCCTTTTTCGAGGTGAGCTCCTTCCAGGACTGGACAGCATCCACTTTATGTGGATCCATCTTTACTTCCCGCCCAGATACAATATGACCCAGGAACTCAGTCTCAGAGACATGGAACAAGCATTTAGAGGCTTTAGCAAACAAACCATGTTTCTTAAGCCTCTGGAGCACGGTCTTCACGTGTTGTTGATGTTCCTGTATGTTTCTAGAAAATATAAGGATGTCATCGAGATAACACACCACAAACATATCTAACAGGTCTCTAAACACATCATTTATGAGTCTCTGAAATACCGCAGAAGAATTACATAGCCCAAAAGGCATAACTAAAAATTTGAAGGCCCCTAGGGACGTATTGAAAGCGGTCTTCCATTCGTCACCTTCCTTGATTCTTATGAAATTATAAGCTCCCCTTAAATCTAACTTAGAGAAAACAGAAGCGCCCTGGATGCACAATAACAATTCTGGAATCAGAGGCAAAGGATAGCAGTCACAAATAGTGTACTTATTCAGGATCCGGTAATCACACACCAAGCAAAGTTCACCGGGTTTTTTTGCCACGAAGAAAACCGGGGCGGCCGTTGGAGAACTAGATGGTCGAATGAATCCCTTGGCCAGATTCTCATCTATGAAGTCCTTTAAAACCTGTCGCTCTGGAATAGATAAAGCATATAGGCGGCCAGCAGGCAGCTTAGCATTCTCCTCCAGCTTAATCTGGCAATCATACGGCCTGTGGGGTGGAAGAATATCAGCTTGCACTTTACTAAATACATCCTGAAAGTCCTTGTAACACTCTGGAACTCCTTCCAAATCTGTTGGACTTACCGCCAACGTGCTACACAAAACGGGTGCTATCGTGATGGTTTTGGCTCTCCAGTCTATCCTGGGGTTAACCTTGGATAACCAATTCATGCCTAAGATGATGGTGTATCTAGGTAGTCCAATAACATCCCAGGAGAACTGACCCACTATACCCTGAGCCTCCCATGTCAGGGGCCCCGTTTCCATGGTAACCGATCGATGACCAACTAAGGCACCATCCGCTCCTTCCACCCATTCCGCCTGCTTCTTCTTTCTCAACTCGATCTGGTGTTCCAAAGCAAAGCTCTTGTCCATATAGGACCCAGTTGCACCAGAGTCCACCAAAGCCCATGTGGAAAACTTTACACCCCTATTGGAAAAGAGTTCAATGTTCAGAAACACATGCTCCTTACACCGGGGCCACTGAACCACAGGCCCTAATGTGCTTGACCCAGGGCACACTAGGGCTGGCCTTTTCCCTGCTCCTTGGGTGCTTTAGCCGGACACTTGCGAGCAAAATGGCCCTCAGCTCCACAATACAAACACAATTGCAGCTGTCACCTCCTCTCCTTCTCGTCTGTGGATAACCTGCATTGGCTCCCCAACTGCATCGGCTCCTCGACGTCCAGACTGGAGCGGGCTGTGTTGCTGCTGGAAGATGGTTTAGACCATGCCAACGGCTGCAGATAGCCCTCTTTCCGAAGCATGTTCTGCCGCGTCTCCAAGCGGAGAGCGGTCTTTGTCAAAGCATCCCAGGTTGCAGGAGGTTCAAAATGGGCAAGTTCAATTTTCAGGGCTGGAGCGAGACCAGCTGTAAAACTAGACATGAGAGCTTTCTCTCCCCAGTCGACCTGTTGCTTTAAATGATTAAAGCGGTTTAAATAGTCCATTACACACTCTCTTCCTTGCTTAATAGTGTGCAGGTCTCTACTGGCATTCTCTTCAGATAATGGGTCCCCAAAAGCCTCAGTAAGAGCTTCCTGAAAGCCTGAATAATTAGTCAATAATGGGCTGTCAATAATGGGCTGTTAACTAAAGTAACTGCCCACTTGCCAGCACATCCGGATAACAAACTAATGAGGAAAGCGACCTTGTTTTCTTCTGTGGGATAATCAGCATCTGGAAATTGTTTGAAATAAATCTTGGTCTGCACAAAAAACAGAGGCAGTAAATCTTTTTCACCATGAAAACGCTCTGACATTATAACACGGGCTTTGGGCACCACACCAGCCGGCTGGGCCCCACGGAGTTCATTAAGCTGTGCCTGCATTAAGGCCATCTGGGCCGCCAGTTCCTCAGTGTTTGTCATGCCTCACGCTGGGTTTGTTCTGGCAGTCTGTCAAGACCCAGGCAGACCAACGAGGCAAAACAGCCGCTTAAGGGTTAACAAAAGGAGTTTAATGGCAATTAACAAGTCAAATGGCTCTTTTCAGCAGAGCATATAAACAAAGGAGCCTGCGGCTTGCAGGAATGTAAACAAAGCAGGAACCCAGGCAGTCTGGGCAGAAAAAAGGAAATTGAAGTAAGACAGGCAAAACAGTTCGTGGTTATAATGGAATACAGTCAGTTCAAAAATCACAACACAAAAAGCAGTATGAGGAACGGTCCGAAGTCCACGCAGGAGACAGGCAGGATTGAAGAATAATCAAGATGGTCCAAGGTCAGGGCAGGAGACAAGACTCACGGTTCCAAGCCAGGCAAAGTAGTCAGCACGATCACGAAACACGATTCTGGATGCAAGGACTCAAGGCAAGAGTTAACAGCAGGATACACAGGTACACAACACTTTGAACTCTGCAACATGATAGCCCCAAAGCTACTCCTTAAATCCCATCAGAGTCGCTGGATTCGCCCCCAGGTGCATCCAGTTCCACAGGTGAACTGTGTTCCCTCCATTGTTGCCAGTTTGCACTCCGGGCTACATCCTGAGAAGCAGTATCCAAAACCCATGAGTCTGTGAACCCTTGGAACTCCCCACTGGAAGTTGGAGCATTAATCACATCCTGAACCTCCTGGACCCTAGTCCAGTCCAGCTCTTCATCATCACTTTCAGACCCGTAGCTATCTGCTATGTCTTTAAGATGCTTGGAAATGGATTCCTCATCACTATTTGAACTGCGTGCTACTCGCTTTACACCACGGTAATCCTCCATCTCCTCATGAGTAAACCCCTGAAACTCTTCCTCATCACTAGATTCTAGGAACATGTCCCTAATGCGTTTCAGCTGCTGCTAAGCATCTTCCTCTTCCAAGCCTCGTTTCCTCCTACTAGCACTAGTAGATACAGAAGGCACACGCTGAGTTACAACAGTTTTAAAGTGTTTTTTGCAGTACAAATAAGATATGTGTAGTGTGCATAGGAATTCATTAATTTTTTTCAAATTATAATCCGGCCCTCCAACAGTTTGAGGGACTGTGACCTGGCCCTCTGTTTAAAAGGTTTGAGGACCCCTTGTGTAAGAGGTGTCAGTGCTTTGACCAAGGATGCTTCCATGATGTCTTGAGCTTGTTTTGCTGGCGGAAGAGCATGCTGGTGATGACAAGGTTGTGTTCTGCACATTTGGTGAGAAGCAGAATACCATTCGAGTTGCTGTTTTCAACCCTGTCTTTTCCTTTGGTCCCTGGCCACAGGTCGAAGTCTTGTCCAACTCTTGCATTAAAGTCCCCCAGGAGGATTATTTTGTCCTCCTTAGATATCTCTGATAGGACAGTGTCCAGTTGACAGTAAAATCTTTCCTTGATGTCTTCATCAGCATCTAGTGTTGGTGCATAGGCACTTATGATGGTTACCTGTTGGTTTTTGGCAAGGTTAATTCGGAGGGTTGAGAGTCGTTAATTGATGCCAGTGGGTGCTTCAGTCAGAAGCTTCAGCCAGACAACTGAACAATGAAAGATTCTACTCACTTATATGATCCTGCCAATGAGTGTATTGCTTCATTCTTGTCATGGCGAAGTTCACTTATTGCTACTATGGAAACTGAGAAATACCACTATTTTTAAACATAAACAAGGTAGTGTCGGATATCCCTCCAAGAGGGGTTTTGGAGTGAGCTCCACTGGGATGGAAACTACACATGGCTACTATATGGGTGACTGAGCTGTCTCTGTTGCATACTTTGTTAGATATATAATGCTTCAAAATACTTTGCATGTAAACTGGCATAAAAGTACAGTTATAACATTGGCATTGACTAATGTCCGTTTTTATAGTTGCCTGGTTCTTTTGCATTAATAGAGCTGGATAAATTGTATTGTTTCAGAAAATATTAGCCTTTCAGTTAAGAGCTGACATTTTTTATGGGGATGCTATTCTCTTATTATTGACTCTTTCCCCCCAATATTCACACAGATCTAAAAGTAGATGGGCTGTGAGATTTATTTTACCAAGTAATGGAAAATAACTATTTAAAGAATTAAGTGTGCATATTTTGTATTAGATTAAAGACTATGACTTAATAAAATGAAAAATTCACAAAAAACAGTGTAGTTGATTGTATTGTCGAAGGCTTTCATGGCTGGAATCACTGGGTTGTTGTAGGTTTTTCGGGCTATATGGCCATGTTCTAGAACATGGTCATATAGCCCGAAAAACCTACAATAACCCAGGGTAGTTAATTAATTTTTTTGTCAGTATAAAACCCAGTTGTGATGAAATTTAATAATAGAATCCAAATGTAATGTACATTCAGATTGTGAATCAACTATGCACTCACTTTACTGTCTTAATGAGAATTGTTTAATAACAGTCTTTATTTTAAGTGTTGGTCATAAATTAATATTTTTGTATATTTCAGGATATTATTGACAGACTTATAATTGTGAACACAGAAGCTAAAATTCATTCATTATTCAATTATGAGCAGTCTCATATCTTTGGACTGAGGTAAGATGCTTAGGTTTCGGATTCACTAAAACAGTTGCCATAATTTCTTGATACTTTTATTCACCAGTGTTGATTATTTGGCTCTCTCATAAAGCCTTTAAAGTGTGGATGGATGCGTAGACATCTGCAAGTGAGACGGACAGGAAACAACAATGCAGGGGGATTTAGGCACATAAAACTATACAGTAAAATGTATAGTTCTTTTATAGTTCTTTTCTTCTTCCTTCAGTAAGTCTTCTTGTAGCCAACCTTATCTGAGATTTAATGGTTGTGTCAAGCAAGTATAACCCCTTTATCCTTCAGCATTGGTGGAGAAGAAAACAGGATGTCATAGATTTTCATGTTCAGTCATGATTTTTCTCACAAAAAATTGACAGTGAGGGATTTTGAATCTTATGAATGCCTAGGTTTTCCATATCCTGTGCCTGGTTTAACAAGGCTCCATCTAATGGATAGATCCTTTCAGAATGTAGTCTATGGACAGCTAGGATGAGTCTCTTTTCCAGTCAGTCCATATGCTTTTGCTACTTTTTTGTAGTTCATTCCACCACCACGCACAATCCACTCCTGCACCAGTTCTCAGCAGCTGCAATGGTTAATACTCACGTGAATGTATAGCTTCTCCCAAAGAAACTAAATGTATAGCTTCTTCCAAAGAAACTAAAGTCATCATGTTCCCATGTTCATTTGGTTGTATGTGTCCTTATTCCTGAACATAATGACAAGCCTTGGTTTAATTTAAGCTTTTGATTTGCACTTCAAGTGCCACAAGTCTTGCTGTTACTGCACAAGGAATTTAGATTGGATTCTCTCCCTTGAAAATGCATTATCAGGATTAAAACCATTATTCACTTTTGGTAAACTTAGTACCTGTCAAGACTAGGTTTTGTTTTTAAAAAAACAACAGTTATTATTTTGTTTATTTCCAGTTGGTGTTCATAGCTTCCCTTGGGAAAGAGCACTACTTGAAAAATAGGGTTCCACTGAGCTCCTTTTTCAGATCACGTTGACATTGCTATAGCTCTGAGAAAAAATGATGGCAGTTATCAAGGCTGCTGAAATGAGGGATATTCATAAGAGTATGCACCTTGGCAACACCTTAGTAATGTAAGAATGGAGAAGTGAAAGTAGAACCACATCTCGCTGGCCTCCAGTGTTTCCAGATGTCTCTAGTTTATAGAAGGCTAGGGATTGGTAGACAATCTTGTGGCCTTCAGACTGAAGTATTCAAGGAATCCAAGCATCTACTACATTAGTACTGACTCTGAGTCCCCTGACAGAGGCAAGTATTTAAACTATATATTACTTAAATGACTGATACTGAGGTGTTCTCAGAGCATGTATGCTATTGTAGTAGTGGCTTGGTAACTAATTTGCTGAAAAATAACATTTTTTTCCCAAAGCTGTGGCTCCCATAGGTTTTTGATTCTGAGGACAGTTTGCACGTGTCAGACAGTATGGTATAACAATGCTGGTGGGGCATTCTGTTTTACTGGAAGAGGATTCCAGCCTGTGTGTGCTTAGTGAAAATAAAAGAAAAAGTCTGTTGTAAAGCACAACAGAAAAAAAAAGAAGGGAGAGAATTGAGCAGTTTGATACTTTATGATCTTTATTTTAGAATAATTACATTCTCTTTCTAGGTGTTTGGGATGGTTTTATGTTATCCAAACTTTGCTTAATATTCAGTTAATTACCTTTAACTGTATTCTAAATTAGTGCATGTAGTCACAGTCGTTCACATTTTTGTTTGGAGAATGAGACTTAAAATTCCAGTTTCCCCCATGTATTGATACTATCAATTCAAGGTAGTTACATTGTCATACCTTTAGAAGCAATTAATAGGTCATTTAAAATAACTAGTAATTGGCATGTAGAATTTCTAATGACAGACTTAAGACAATATGTGACAGGTAGCATTTGAATAAGATGTACTTTTACACACCCACAGCCTTGTAGTACAATAATGTAAACACATTTAGTATTGATAACTCTGACAACTCTGACAACTCTGACAAAAATTAAAAGAGGAGTATCAGCTAGGTTCAAGCAGAAGCACAAAGAAGCAGTACATATACTGTGTGGAAAAGATGAGAAGATGCTAATGCTTAATAAAGAGAAAATGAAACTATTCTACTCCTACTTTGCCTCTGTATTTCTCCAATAAAGACAGGGGCTTAAGATGGAAAAATATAATAAATGATTCACTGAGAGGGCTGTTACCCAGAATTGGAAAAGAGGTGGTTGAAGGTCATCTAGATGCTTTAATCTATTCAATGAAGTACATGAATTTATAGTAGTAGGCTGGAGAATTCATATAGACTAAGCTGATTTGGGGCTGACAAATATTGTCCATAGCTTTAAAAAAAAGGGGGGGGGGGAGAGGAAAGTACAGGCTGTCTTTATGTTGATACTGGGAAAACTTCTAGAACAGATAATTAAGTAGAGCACTTATGGGAAATGCTGGGGTTGCTAAGAGCCACTAAACATTTTTAAAGGTCATGATAGACGAATCATTAAGAGCTCATATAGATTCATATAGAAAACAGCCCAGGGAAATCCTGTGGATATTGTGTAGTTTGAATTTTAAAAGGCTTTATGTGAGCTTGCTAAACATATTCTTGCAGATGAGCAAGTTAAATGTGAGCTAGATGCTACTGTTGGTGGCTTTGGCTGGTTACTGGTCCAAACTCAAAAAATGGTGAACAATGGCTCCATGCCATCTTGGGGGGGGGGGGAGTGAAAATTAGGTGCCACAGTGTTCTTTAATTTTTTATTGATGTCTTGAAGAAATAAACGGGGTTGTTATCCCATCTAGAAGTAACACTAAACTTGGATAGGTAGCTAATGCTCAGAAGACAGAATCGAGATTCCAGGTGACTTGCAGAGTTGAGTAAAAAATAACCATTTGTTATTTTTGTGGGCAACACCATTGTCAGATTCTTAACTTAGAATCAGATGAAAAAGCATAGGATGGCATGAGACAAGTCTGCATAAAAAGAACTTAGGGGACTTAGTTGACAACAAAAGTAAGTCAATAATGTAAATGCAAAACAAAAACTTACGCAATTCTTGACTTCATCCACTGTATTATCCAGATTAATGAAATAATGACATCACTTCCGCTTTGGTTAGACCTCTGGAGAACTCTGTATAGTTCTGGGAACTACAGATTTAAGGATATCAATGTGTCCAAAGGAGGGAAATCAAAATGGCAAAAAATCTGGAAACCAAACGCTGTGATTAATTATTGAGGGAGATGGATATGTTAACCTGGAAAAGTTAGAGAGGTGATATGGTAGCTATCTTCAATTATCTGAAGAGTTGTCAGGTTGAAGAAGGAGCAAGCTTGTTTTCTGTTGCTATAGAGAACAGGATGAGTGCAATACATGAGCTTGTGATATAAAGAGACTAAAAATAAACAGGATTCTCTGGTAAGTTAAAAAGCAAAACCTAGGTGTATAGTTGCAAGAAATCCTCTTCGATAGAAAAAAAAAGTCAGACAAATATTTATGTACCCTTTAGTACAAAGTTCACTAAAAACTAACTCTCCGTGAGAGTGTGGGCCATCCTGAGGAGCCTCATGCTTTGCTACATTCCCAGATAAATGGATATAAAAAACTAACTTTTGGGAACTAGGAGAAGTGACCTCTACTGGTGGTTAGGAAGTGAAATATTAAAGAAAGCAGAGAGCTGAATCTAAAGGGCAGGCTAATAACTTTACACAAGTATTGATAATAATAATTATCATCATTATCATACTTTATTTATAACCCACCCTATCTCCTGGAGTGGGGGTGACATAACATTATTGGGTTCAATTTTCAAGAAAGGGGATTATGACTAGAGATGGTAAGACCTGGAAACAAAAGGAAACAAAAATATTTAATTAAAGTCTTCATGTTTTATAGTTTGAATACCCTGTCAGATAATTATTTATTATTGGAAAAGAACATATTCTACAAACCTTTCTATTTTTCTGGAGAAATAGCTGTGGAAAGAAATGGAGGGAAAACTGTTCTCCCCCAATTTTTCTAGGTTTTTTTCCAGGCCTTCCCATCTGTAGTTCTGATTAAATATTATAAAGAACTTCCTGACAATGAATACTGGTCAGGAGGGAAATTAGACTAGTTCCAAAGTTGGCAGAATATCTTTTCTTTGATATTTCTAAGCAGAAGTTAGATGACCATTTGTTTTAGATGATCATAAGGAGTAAATTAAGATTCTTAAGGTCACTTCAAGAGCTACATTTCTATAAAATGTAAGTGGACTAGAGGCTTAAAATCTTTTAATTTTTGAAACAATGGATTCCTTTACTTTTTAATGTGCAATCTAAACTATCAAAGACATTCCATAGCTAAAAGAGCATTATTCTATGATTTTTAATGTCATACTAATTTCTGAATGCATCATAATATTGTTTTTCCCCTCTCTGATTGCTTATAATTAATTCATAATAAGCTTTTCATGCTAAGACTGTTTTATAATGAAATGTTGTAAGTAATAAAGATTTGAAGGCCTTTTTTGTTCCATAAATCCTTAGGAAAGTGTTAAAAGTCTCAGTATTGATTTTTAGTAATCTGTCTTTATCATACCCTGAAATAGTACAAAATGAATACTTATCCTTAAGATAATGAAGAATAATTTTATGAATAAAACATTAAAGCTCATGAATTCACTGCTTGGACTCAAATATTTATTACTGCATTGCCCCTAGTCACTGTTGGTAGCTATTGAGAATGCTATGTCATGCTGGAGCATCATTTGACATCTCCATGTAAAAAGGTCTCAGGTAATGAGACCTTTTTGCAGTGCTGCTATTCAGAATAGACAATACCAGGCTGTATGGGCTAAAAGTAAGACTTGGTATAAAGTCATATAACAATGTGATACTTCTACCTACCTGTTCAGTGTCTATTTAAAATGTGTTAGTAATGTATTTGTGCTTAAATTCATTCTAAATACGAATGATTTTATGGCTTATTTATTTTACTGTAGTAGTTTTAAAATCACGCTGGAATCTTACATTTCTCACACTGCATTTCTGGATTTCCAAGATTTTAATATTAATATGTTACATTTCTCAGGTTATTGAATGTGCTGTGCTGTGATCTAGATACACAGCTACTTTTCGAATCTCAGTATAAGATATCGGAAGTGCTCTTAGATGCACAAAAAGACAATGCTATCAATATTTCTGAAACATCTCGGTAAGCACTGATACACTGGTCAACATACATTTTGATGTATCAAATGTTAGACCTGTTTTTGGCTATGTCATCTTCAGATTCCAGGAATAGAAACATATTTCTATATCTCTAGTGATATTATTAGTTAACCATCATCCACTTACTGGGGCCTACTTTGTATACTGCTTTTAGATTGTTTTAATACAATCAGAAACCATAATGCTGGCCAATTAAGCAATTACATTGGGAATGCCATCTGTGAGCATAGTTAATGACAAAATAAGGCTAAACAAAGGATTGCTCATACCGGTATACCTCAGTTAATTAAGTAGATGTGTCCCTAGGAGTTATTTCTTTAACAAAAAATAGGTACTAGAGGCAGAAATAATATACAAAAGTAGGGATAGGTTCCTGCACCACAAGAAAAGAAGAAGTACAATGTATTTCAGCAAACATTTTATCTATAACTGAAAGGGTACACATGTGAAATTAATCAACCTGGTCAGAGGGGTCTAGTGTAAGGAAACAAAAACATTTCAAACCTTCTACAGATCACCTGAAAAATTATTCCACAGTATATCCAGGGCTAGCTTTTTCTTTCACCAGCTTTCATTTCTATTTTGGAAGTTTAATTTCTAGTTCTATGTTTTTAAAGAACATGCTTGAGGGTAGCTGGTAGCCGCTGTCCCCTTTTCTCCCTGTTTCTGTTATTGACCCACACACAATAGGAGACTCTGGAAGCAGTTGTTGCTCAACTTCCCTACTATAGGCAGCCACACAGCTCCAAGAAGATTGGCCAGAACAACATCTAATTCTTTCCCAGTTTAAACTTTAATGCAGTGGTTCTCAACCTTTGGGCTTCCAGGTGTTTTGGACTTCAACTCACACAGTTCGTAAAAGCTGATAATCTTGTCACAAAAACTTTATATGGAGATTTGATAAATGTGGATTTAATATATGTGGCTATGAATGAGTTGAATGGAAGGATGTATGGATAAAATTAATAATTTTGGAAACACCAGTATAATATTAAGGCCTGCAATGACTAACTCCTTGCTGGACTGTGATTAAAAGTTGCTAATAAGAACTGAAAAGTAAACTCTGATAAGAACTGGAACAGTGATAACAGAAATGTTTACAATGTTAAAAAAGAAGTCAACATAAGATCAACACCAATCAAGAATCAACATCTGGCCAGGAAACTGAGATGGATCCAGGATGGAAGATGTCTAGGATTAATTTACAACTTTGGGACTACATCAGCAAAATATTCCTATAAAAGACTCAATCTAATAATTCTCGAAGTGTGACAGACCTGAGGAGTCTGGTTTACCCGTTCCTGCTCCATGCCTTCTGGCTGAAATGGGTGGAATAGAAATAATGTAAATAAATAAATGGGAAGGACAGAGATGGTGTATTTGGAGAGTGGCAGATATGCTATGGGAAAGCATGATTGTGGTCACTTTGGGGCTTCATTCCCAAGGAAAGAGGAAGAAGTGTGCTTTTGGAGTTTTAGATTTTGTGTAGGGAGTCAGGTTCTGCTGCACGGAAAACAGATCTGGTCCTTGGCATTGTTCTTAGGGAAAGAAGTTTTGGCATTTCAGCATTTTGAAGTTTTCGTGTTATGGAAGTTTTGGAGCTATGTGTTGGCAGACTGCTTCTCCAAGGAGGAAGAAAAGAATATGGTAATATTTGGATGCATGAGGATGAATGCATGTACATGTGGTGTGAATGCTGAGTGAAAATGTAATTCCCTTTTGTTTGTTAGTTAACCAGTGTAATTGTAAATTCAATGTAATTGCATAAAATCTGTATGTCTGTATATCCGATGTCATTCTTTGTCCAAATGTTTTTCTGTAATCTGATGTACCCTCTCACACTGGAAATCGCAATAAAAAGAACCTATGCTTTAAAAATATTGAAAAGTTATTCATGACAAGCTGGCTGGGATTTCTGACAGTTGAAGTTCAAAACACCTAGAGGCCCAAAAGTTGGGAACCACTGCTTAAATGCCTTGTTTATTGCAGACATACTTCTGCAGTCTGATACTGAACCATTTTCACCATCTTCCCAGTACTTGTGGTACAAAAATTATCAGGTAGACAAATGACAAAGAAAAAAGCCCCCCAAAAACATTTTTGTAAAAATAAACTTCTCTTTTAGAGGATTTGTTAACTGATGTATGCCAGTATGGAACTTCCTTTAAGCTTTTAGTTCTTGTTGATCCAGTGCCAGAACAACCTGGATATTTTGCTCGAAACTGAGATCCCAGTTCCCTGTGAATAACTGGGCTTGAAGTGCCTTGTAAATAGTCTGCCTCTTCAACATTGTACGTCTTGATTTGTAGCATTTTTCCCTAACACTTTTAATTTTGCTTTTTTTTGGCAGAGACTTCATAATTGATGGCTTATCAGTAGAAAGGAACCATATTCTGGTTAGAATAAATCATGTTGGGGGACCAACAGAACGGATTTTGCCTCCCCGAATACTGCATAAGGTTGAGAATTCAGAGTTACAAATATTCTTCATAGCTAGTCTCTCAGGGGATAACTGCTGTCATTGTGAAATAATGACATTTTAAAACTTCTACTGGCTACCTCTTTTGAGCAGCTTGAAAGCATTGAGCAATTTGATACTGCTAGTCATCAGTGCATTAGTTTATATCAAAATAGTGTGCACTTCTTGTATATACTATGTGTTTATATGTTTGTGTAGATAACTTTTTTGAATTCATTACCATTCTTTAATTTTATTGATTTAAGCCTCTTTTTTTTGCAATATTTGTGAAATATCTTAATTTGATTATATACTGTTCTTATCTATAGATTACTTAGCAATGAAGTGTAAGTGGTCAGTAGGGAACTGCCAGTTAAATCGTGTATAAACATGGTTGAAAAGTATATGGTATATTTATAATATATATAATCTGGAATGTTTAATTAAAGACGATTAAGTCAGCTGGCTAAGCTGCCAACTAGCATTTGTAACTCTTTTGTATCTTTTTAATGACAGCACTGAGATATGATGTGAAATGGTATATGTTTGGTTTGAAAATAATATAGAAAACTTAGAAATCATTGAATTGAATGATGGAATTAAATGAACAAATTAGCAGTATATTATAAAAGCTGCTTTTATTCTTGGTTGCTTCACTTTAGGGCGATGATCCATATCCTTGGCCAATGTTTTCCTCATACCCTTTACCAACATGTTATCTTGCTGAATTTCCTAGAAAAACAGATTCAAGGCAAGGTAATATGCTAGTTTACTAGAATAAACGTGAAAAAATATGATTTAAGGTGATAATTTATCAGTTTACATACCTATTGGTTTTTCTAACTGCTGGTTGTTGTGTGCCATCCAGTCATTCCCAACTTATGATGACCCTAAGGAGAATATTCCACTAAGTTTTCTTTGCAAAGTTCATTCAGAGGAAGTTTGCCTTCACCTTCCTCTGAGCGAGTGTGACTTTTCCAAGATCACCCAGTGGGTCTCTATTGTCCAGCGAGAATATGAACCCTGGTTTCCAGAGTTGTGGTCCAGCACATAAACCATCCTGGCTCTCATAGCTTTGCTTACCAATTTCATTTTTAAAGCCAACATAGTAATTTAAGATGTTTTCTCAATAATTGCATAGGAAACAAACAAGATTTGCTAGTAGTTTGCTTCTTATGTATGCACTAGCTGTACCCGGCCACACATTGCTGTGGCCCTCAGAAAACAGGATTTGCAGACATGAAGCAATCTGGGGTAGGGAACTCCTCCCACCAAAGGTTTCCCGCTGGCTAGTAGAAGCCAGGCTGTTAAGGTGCAAGGTGGTATGGAAAGTAAAGTAATGAGAAGCAGCCACTGAAGCTGCAAGGCTTTTAAGTTATATTCATGCTGACCAAAACACTCAAAAAAACCTCTTTGAAACAGAGGCTGGGTGGCCATCTGTTGGGGGTGCTTTGAATGTGATTTTCCTGCTTCTTCACAAAAAGGGGTTGGCCTGGATGGTCCACCAGGTGTCTCCCAACTCTAGGACTCTCTGATGCTATAGTCTTCTCTTCCCTTCACCAGTTTCCCCCTTTCTTTCTTTGTTCCTTCCCTGCCTCTTCCCTTCCTTTCCTCTCCCATACCTGCCTCATTTCCCTTCATTCCTCTTTCTTTCCTTCTACCTTTCCTAACATTCATAATCTTCTCTTCTCTTCACCAATCCTTTTCTTCCTTTCTTCTCTCCTTTCTCTTTCTTTCCCCTCCTTCCTCTGGGACAGTTTGTAAGGGTTTTTAAAGGCTTTTGGGGGGGGGGCATGAAAGGGGGACGTGGAGCCCAAGTGGGAGAATCCCAGAAATGAACATTACATTTTTATTTATATAGATTGAGAAAGCATCTTAAAGTACTATGGTGGGTAAAAAGAAATGAAATAAGCACATCACCCCTCTAGTTACTGAAGTTCATGTATTTCACTTGCTGTAAGAATGTTTTCCTTTTCATCTCCTGAAATCTGCTTGCATAGTTCACTTTGTAATTCATGGCCTCCGTAGAGTCCCCTTTCATAGAATCCTTGAGTTGGAAGAGACCTCATGGGCCATCCAGTCCAACCTCCTGCCAAGAAGCAGGAAAATCGCATTCAAAGTACCCCGGACAGATGGCCATCTAGCCTCTGTTTAAAAGCTTCCAAAGAAGGAGCCTCCACCAACACTTTGAATTATAAGGTTTTGCCATTAAAACAGAGGTTTATGTTAAGCAAAACTCTATGTGAAAGAGTGGACAGGAAGACAAGTAATTCAGTCACTATATGCATTTCAAATAAAGTTCTGTTCAGAAGATAAAATAAAAATATTTCTGGAAATTAACTCCGCAAGATAGGGAACTATGTCAAATTGAACCTCCATTCCATGGGATATGTTTATGTGGCTGAAGAAGAGCCTTATGATTTCAGAGTTTTTGAGACTGAAATGTTTATCAGATCTCACTACCTCTGAGGATGCTTGCCATAGATGCAGGCGAAACGTCAGGAGAAAAATTGCCTCCAGGACATGGCCATATAGCCTGGAAAAACCTACAACAACCCACTGTTTATCTGTTTCTACTCTGACTTGGAATTATAAGGTACTGAACCTCTTCCTTGCCCTTTTACACCTTTCCTGAGCAGGAATTATAAAATATGTTGGAAATATTTTATTAAAAAATGGCTCATTTACATAGCATGAGCTGCTCAAATTGAGCAGTGGTTCCCAACCTTTTTTTGAACAGGGACCACTTTAACCAGGGACCACTCTCCAACAATAGTACCAAAAGGATTGTGAATCAGTTTTTGGTCAATTTTAGATTTGGTTTGGTTATTTGTTTTGTTGCTTTATCCTGTATAATTTCTGCTATGTAAATCGCCTAGAGCATCTCGAATGAAGGGCGATTAATAAGTAATTAAAGATGTTGATGATGATGATTCTCACCCACAGAAAACCATATTTAATAATCTAGAGCTGATTTGGTTGTAGTAATCTTTCATGGGTAGTTAGCCTCTCTCCTCACATCCCTGTTGCCTTGGTACTATAAGAGGATTTCGTGAGACCAGTCACTCTCTTTGCTGCGTCGTTTCGCGGCAACAGTGTAGTAATGGTGAGACCATATTTTTGTTCTTGGGGACCACTGGTGGTCCACGAGCCACAGGTTGGGAACCACTGCAATAGAGTATTGTGAAGGATTTCGGTGTCGTTGCAGGCAAAGTCTTTTGAATTCTGCAGTTGTAATTTTGAAGTATACCCTTTGCAGAGTACAACAAAACATTTCCTGATTTTTATTACTCATTTTGTCTATTATGTGTGAAAAGAAGAGTACAATAGGCATGAAACAAGTTGTCAAAAAGATGGTAATATAGAAGGAGGACTAGCTATAGGCTGAGGTGGACCCAGACTTGAGGCATATCATATCTATGAAACAAAATAATACATATATATGTGGCCATATAAATATATCTGCATACAAATATACCCAAAGACAGTGGCTATAGCAA
This sequence comes from Anolis sagrei, assembly GCF_037176765.1. Classification (NCBI taxonomy): domain Eukaryota; kingdom Metazoa; phylum Chordata; class Lepidosauria; order Squamata; family Anolidae; genus Anolis; species Anolis sagrei. Next base: position 87,748,428 of record NC_090021.1, read on the forward strand.
GAAGAAATATTAAGAAATAACCACATAGTTTTGGCACTGTGAATGATAAAAAATAACAATTTTGAGTTTTGTTAAAAAAGATTTTTATCCCAGCAAAGCTAGATAAAGTAGACATAAACCAGAGGAATGAATTGGGTTTGTCTAAGCAATGCTTGTGAAGAATAAATCCTTTTGGTATGATTAAAAGGTAAAAGTTTCCCCTTCACATTAAGTCTAGTCATGTCTGACTCTAGGAAGGTGGTGCTCATCTCCATTTCTAAGCTGAAGAGCCAACATTGTCCATAGACATCTCCAAGGTCACATGGCCGGCATGACTGCATGGAGTGCCATTATAATTACTTGGCAATAAAAGTCCATACAGAATAGATTAGAACAATTTTTCTTACAGTACAATTTTATAAAAACACTCTGGGTTGATCAAATGAGCTCCAGTGATAGAAAAACAATTTAAGTATAAATTATTAAGGACCTAACCCTGTTTTAAAATGCATTTTATACAGTGAACCAAAAAGCAAATATTTTTGGTTTAATAAAAAAGCTAATGACATTTGCAAGTGATGATTTTATTTTGAAAGTTGAATATTAAATTGATATAAGCATGCTGACACGAAACAAGAATAGTAAGTATCTTGAGGGAATCGAGTTTTAAAAGTTTGACTACACACATTTTAACTGTGCATCTTTATCAATTATGGTGAAACTAGGCAAATTGAAGGGTAGAAAACAAGCCACATAATAGCACAAGCAAGAAGTCGAAGGAGGATAAGAGAAAAATAATTCATCTTTAGAAATATTTGCAATTAAGAAAAGTATGTCTGAATGCCTTATAGGGTTGAAATGTGGCCAGTTACAACTTGCTTGCAGAAACTATGATAAAATGTTATGGGAAACAATAAAAACAATTTTAGCAATTCATAAATCTAAATTTACAATTCTTTTATCTTTTTATGTTTAAATACTAGATCATTTTGAACAATAAACATTTAGTATTACCAAGAAATGAAATATTATCTGAATAGTGGAGGGAAACAATACACATCACATAGAATAAAGATCTAAGAAAGAAAGGGGAAGAAAATGAGCGCATTAGTTGAGAAGACCAGCAGTTTGGTATTTGAAAAGAGCGTGAATGCCTTGACAACATGGCAGTTTTGTGATGTGGCTCTACCTTTTAACGATCAAACTGCTAGTCATCTCATCTACTGAACTTACTTTTTCCCTCTTCTTGTTCCTCAGTTTTTTGTCCTACATAATGTGGATTATCTCTCTGCATTTTCAAGAAAGAAAAAAATTACAGTGAGTTCCAGTACCTAATTATATATTTTAACACCACTTCCTTTAATATTTCAGTGGCTTGGGTGCAAAGAAACTTTATCTGAGATAAATCCAATGAATAACATGAAACAAGTATTCCATTTGTGAATTCCCAAGCTTTGCATAATTACCAGAATTGTGGGGAAACTGCTAAGGTGATTAAAATGACATCATTCCCCATATAGCCCATTGGGGACTGAACAGTCATGAGTTATCATGTTAACTGTGTTGAGGGAGTGATAGAAAATTTGAAGAACTGAAGATGATTAGCAGTATGTGAATAGTAAACTTGGTAGTATTCTATAAAAGGTCAATGTTCTTATATGGAAGTAAGTTTCACTGCTGACAATTATTCAAATTGGCCTGGAAAGCTTTTCTTTTTCATATGTTCTGTTTTAGAAATTTAACTAGGCAAAATAGATTTTGTAGGAACCTATTTATCAGTGTTGCGATATTTGTATAAAACAAGTTTATAGGTTTTTAATCAATATTTTTCCTTTTCCTTTTAGATGATGATGCTACCAAGCTTTTATCTGCTTTAAAAAATCCAGATAAATACTTGGGATGGATTGAAAATGTTCAAAGACAGTTTTGTGAAATCATGGAAAGCAAACCTAATGTTGTGAGTGGAACCAGTAAGTATAACATATTAAAACTATATTGTATTAATAACTACCTGTAGCAATCTTGGAGATTATAGAATGACAAAACGGAAAGCACACTTTGACTAGTGTGCTGTACTAAAATATGCTAAAGCTTAAAAATCTTTTGATTCTTGTGGATGTTGAAATTAGGGGGTATATAGTTTATCTTGACATCCCTATGTTTTAAAACTGGTGTTTGTCATGATTATGTGAATACAGACTTGAAGATTATATGAATACAGACTTTAAGTTGGGGAAACATTTGGTTTAAGTGATCTTCTTTTCCCTTGAGTCAGACCGATCTATTTGTTTGAAAGAAAATTATACAGTGCCTTGCCATCCACTTGGACTCTTCTGCAAACCCATTTCTGCCTCCTGCATTAATGAAACTGGGAACTCCATACTTCTTGTAACATATGTTTATGTAGGGAAGAAAACATTTTTTGGGAAAACATATGGTGTAAGGATTATGTTTGCATCAAAAAGCTATTAAATGAAATGAAATGAAATGGAAGATTGCCAGATTAATCTAAGTAACTTGAAATATAAGAGTGTTTAAAATGCTCTTTGATGCATTTTAGTTCGATAATATTTTAAGCCTGCTACTTCTCTAAAAATGTTTTAAGTGTATTTAGGATTATGTTCAAAATGTGTTTAGTGTTCACACCATCTGTTTTTGTAACTATAGCTCTCATTCTATCATTCTATTTTATTTAATTTATGTCATCATATACTATGGGATGTAAAATGTGTATGGATTTATGTAATAATTATTTATTTAGATATCAACTTTAGACCCACAACATCTTGCTATTTCTTTTTAAAAATGAGGCTGGGAGGATGCTGTACTTTTAAATAAACTATATCAATTATCCAAAGGGAAGTGCTTATTATTTATTGTTATTGTTCTGTAGTAACAATAAATTAAATTAAATTTTAAAAATTCAATGATATTGATGTTTTGTTAATACTGATGTGAGAATGGTGATATACTTTGCTTGTCACAAATTTATAATTAAATATATAACCAAGTCTGGAAACGTTTGGCCCAAAATATTGAAGATTTTAAGCAAGATTTTAAAAGGTCTGAAGATCTTACTTGAAATAGTTAATGTTCTTATTATAAACATATTAAAATACATCAGCTCTTGAGGCAGTTCACTGAGTTCCATTGTGAAGTTAAAGAGAGACTTTATTAGAGTTTTAAAAGTGTTGAAGATACCAGATCTAAAAATATCATGCTTCTCAAGAAATCTGTAGCACATAGAGATGAATTAATTAAAGTATTAGCACATTTAGTTCCTTTTCTTCAGACTTTTACCTAAGAAAACTGTGGTAGGGGATGACATTTCTTATGACAGACCAGATTGCTGTTTCCTGTTTGTGGCCAAGAAATATCCCTGGATTAAATTTGTTTATTGGATGTGCGGGGATTGACAGCAATCAATCAACAATCAATTACATCTTTAATTGGTTCTTTAGACAATAGAACTCCTTGCAGGTTTATCCCAGGTCATTAAGAGCATCTACAATCCACAGTAGATTAATTAAACTTTTGTGATAATGACATGTTGCTTCTTCTTGTCTTTTCCTTGTGGGACATTTGTGCTTAATAGCCATTGTGAGGCACAGAGACCAATCCCATTAGGTGGAAAAGACTGCTGGCAGTTTATATTGGACTTGGATAGTTTATCATACACTTGAAAGAAACAAAGTATTGTCTATACTGTATATAAGATGATCATACCTATTATCTCATTTCTTTTCTTGTCACATTTAAATGAGGCCACCTGCCCCTGAAAAACCTCAGGGACAACATGGAAAGTTTGCTGATGGTGTGGAAAGATCCTGACGCTTCTTCATTGTAAAGAAGGACAGAAATCATAAAGTGTATTGGCTTTTAGTTTGAAATAAAGGCCTCACTTTCCTCTCCAGTACCCCTGTACAGACAAATAGAGACAGTACAAATACATTTCAGCTAATTTTCTTATGTTGAAACTAGCTGTTTTTGAAGCAATCTGTAGATGATATAAACATAACAAATAATTCCTTTTCTGTTTAACCTGAATAGATTGTCAGTGAAGCCATTAAAATTTTAATTTAAACTGGGCGTGTTGTTATGAATATAAAAATAGTGTTCATGTTTTGAATTGTTTTTTTTATCATGCAGGTTTGAATAAACATGGAAGAGTTTAGATTGCTTAAGCCGCCTGTATGCTTCATCTTTGCTGCTGATATATTTCTGAAGTTTCTTTTGTGGTCCTCCTGCTCTAATCATTTTTGTCTCATTTGCAGATTTGGCAGAGTTAATTGAAAAGTTTGTGCTACTTCTTTCTGAAACACCATCAGAACGTTATTTCAGTAGTAGAGAAAATGAAGGTAATTTTCTTCAGTCTTATAATTCTGGCTTACATTAGTGAATTTAAAGAATAATAACTGCCCAACTACACTGTTGTCTCAGTCTCCCACACCGACCACTCACTTGGAGCTAAGCAAAGACAATATAGGAAGTGGGATATTCTGCCAGTCTGATTGTTCCATTCTTGTATTAGTTACTTTCACTTATTGACTAAAGACAGAAAGTGCATCATAATTATAATTATATAATAACAGGACAGTAAGCCTTGTTCTTTATGAAGGAGCTGGTTTAATGTTTCTTCCGGCAGCTTAATTATTTGCATGTGCATTTTTCTTTAACATACTTACTTTGTGTATATATTTATTAAATTGATATCCTGCCTATCTCTCAAAAATGACACTTGCAATTAAAATTTAATAGATAAAATATGATAAGGATAAAATCATAAAATTAAGACACACAAACTAAAAATACACCAATAAATGGAAATGAAGGAATCAAATTGTTAAAAGCCCCTGCTGCAGCAAATACAGTGAGTTACCCAACATTGTGTTTGAATAAAAAGTGTGTTCAGGTTTGTGAAAAGGAGGTGGTCATCCTAGCTTTCCTCAGGTAGAGAATTTAGACCTTGTTAATATTTATTGATGAAGTCGTCTGTTGCATCAATATCAAGCATTCTAAAGAATGTGACCACTTCCAAATTTCTCTTAAGAATGTGGTCCTTCAAACAGCCTAGAGTGAAATTATATGGGGCTTTAATAGAATTCATATGCCTCTTAGTGTGAGAGCTACCTATTTATAAATTAGACATGTCACCTATGTACTCAGATCAGGAGTTTCCTTTGTGGAACAAATCCCACAGAAATGGATACAACTTGCAGTAAAAAAGCTTCTGTGGATAAAATAGAATGTTACTTAGTTGTGGACTGCAACATTCTGGTTTTTCACACTGCATTCAGACAACTGGTTTCCAGTTTGAATTAAAGGAATATTGTTTAATTTTTTTCAAGATTTCCCATAACTCTGTTTTTCTCTTTAAAATACTCAGCAGTGCACCATTAGAAAATGCATTTTAAATCCACACAGTCATAAATAATTAAAAATGTGGTATTAGGATGCCCTATTTCTAAAATGATTTGTAAAAAGAATAGATGTATTTGGGTTTTATTAAGACAGTATGCTATCTGGTGCAGTAAATACCATATGCAGTCCACCTTGGTTAGGTTTCCGATCACCAGGAGTGTAACAATAGTTTAGTTTTTAATGAATAAAGTATGTGTTTTATGAAAATAGTTTCAGGACAATGCATTGATATTCAGTGTTATCATATTTCTGGAAATGAGAAAATGATTGTCTTAAACTAAAGCAGCTTTTTGAACCCTTGGGTAGTTGAAATTAGAATAACACAATTCATCCAGCTGTTGTGAAATCCCTCAGGATTACATTCCATTATAAAATTTGCAAATCTGGAAAAATCAAATTAGTTCCAGTTAACGTTTTAAAGATGAGAGAGAATAATAAGTTAATGTATTGACATTTATGCAGTTGAATATTTTTAATTATAATAAACAATAGGAACTCTTAACTCTATATTGGCCACACGTGTTACCTTATTAATATGCAAAGGGATCTTTTACTGAGAGAATGAAGTTGGTAGCATAAGCTTTTGTAGAAGAAGGGTGCATCTATACATGTAGGAAAATTGGGAGCTGGTACAGCATGCTGTATGCAGTACTCCGCATCAGGGGTGGCTCCAATGCGTTCTTCAGTCCTGCTGTGGCAGTGGGTTGATATCTTGACCGTCCAACAGGGCTGAAGCTGTTTCAACCCTGCTGGATGGCCAAAAACCTTGAAAGAACTCCTGGCTGTCCTAGGTGCTTTGCTGATGTTTGCAAGGGCACCCATGCAACTGAAAGAGAAAAGAGGAAAAGGAGGAGGACATCTCACTTCTCTGAGTCATGCTAGCACCCTTTCTAGCACTCTTTCCAATGCCAGCAATAATGCCCCAGGATGGGCAGAAACTCTTTCAAGCTCCATGGATGCTGCTGCAATGACAGCAGGGCCACTAAGGTAGGTGCCATCTACCTGCCCCTATGGCACAGAGCCCAGAAAGCAGGGTGGCTGTGTAATCAGCTGCTTCTGATTCAGAACTGACTAACTTTGTGGAAGCTATAGAGCAGTGGTTCTTAACCTGTGGGCTGCGAATCACCAGTGGGCCAAGAAGATGGAAATCTGGTCTGCGAGCCTCCTTCCTCTTTATTTATTTATTTTATTTTATTTCTGCTCCTTTTGTGCCACCTCCCATTCCTTCCCTATTGCTGACCATGGCATATGTTCTGTATCAGAAACTAGAACTGCTGTGGTCTATCCAGTGCAATTTTCTGAATCAGCACCCCAAACCAAATATAAAGTTGGCCAAAAACTGTTTCTTAACCCTTTTGGTACTAATGTTGGAGAGTGGTCCCTGGTCAAGTGGTCCCTGGTCAAAAAAAGGTTGGGAACCACTGCTATAGAGTGTTCCTTGACTTTGGCTAATGTAGGGCAAAACCACGTTTAGCTGCCTTCTGCATTAAGGGGAAGAGGGGCTTGTGTATCATGGGGATACCACGTGGTCAGATCTTATCTGGGTTATATGACTCATGTAAATATGTTCTGAGTCTACCTCCTCTCTGAGCTTTATATAGTAGAATCTTTACCCATTCTGATGTTACTCTGCATATTGTTGTTTTAGCCTATTCCCTTAAAATGTCTGATTAAAATTCTTGAGTGATGTATGTTTCTTAATAATGAGGTAAATCAGATCAAAAATACCTTAAGTGCTTGCAAACTTAACATCCTGATGGAAATAATTGGTTGTATATATTTTGAGCTGAACATTGTCTAATTCAATTAGATGCGGAACAGATACCTCACAATTGAAACCTGTTTTCAAGGTAGAAATAAAAATTTACATTGTTAAGTTACAGCATGCATTTTGAAATCTGGGCTTTTATGTTTTAAAATTGGTTCAGCCTTGCCTCTAAATAACTCAATATAGGACAGTTTTGCCAGTCTTTTAATAGAATCTAAAAATCCAATTACAAAAGTGGATTTTATTTAATGCTTCAGCTGCAGCCACAGTGTGGGGGCGAAGGAGCATTAGGGCTTCCTCCTCCTCTTGTAATCAAAATAGGTGGAAGCAAAATATGGCAATTGTGTGTCTCCTTTGTTCCATCTCCCCTTCTCAATTTGGATAGAATACATACTGCTCATGTAGGTTCTACAGCAACGAGGCCACCATTTTGTAAAAGGTTCGCTTGATTTCATTTGAGGCAATTGTATCTTGCACTGTGTAGGAGATTGCAAAGTAGAGGAAGAGTTTCTCCCAGTACTCATAAGTTAGAGCAAAACTTCTGAAATTGTGGGTCACAACCCCATTTGGGACTCCCATAAATGAATTTGGAGGTGACAAAAATTTGTAGCTAGTGGCTGTTGCTGACATTTTTATAGCCTTGCTATCTTTTTAGTTTCAGAAATACTCTCCATCAAATTAGGTTGGGTTCATAAACCACACTTAATTGAAATCAAAAACATCCGTCATCTGCCATTAAAAGTTCAAAAAGAATTTGCCTGCAACATGTTCAGGGAGGGAAGGTTAATACTGCTTATTTGGTTCCTACATGGTTTGGGTCCCAGTTACCTACAGGATCACCTTCTCCTGTACAATCCACCCCAAACACTGAGGTCCTCTAGGGGGTGGCTACTCCAACCAGCCAGAACTTGACTGCCAACTGTCACTCAGATGACCTTTTCATTGGCCCCTCAAAGTCTATGGAAGGATCTGCTGGAAGAGATCTGACAGCTAAATGAGTTGTCAGAAATTAAAATACATCTGGAGACCTATCTCTTCCAGCAGGCCTACTCAGTCAATTTTAATCATGAATTTTAAACTCATGTATTGTGTTTAAATCTTTGTTCTTTGTATAAGTTTTAAAATGTATGTTTTAGAGACTATTTAAGAAGATTACGTGTTTTTAGCTAAGTTGTAACCCACCTCCAGCCACGAGGAGAGAGTGGTAAGAAACAATTATTATTATTATTATTATTATTATTATTATTATTATTATTATTATTAAACACAACAAGATGAGTTCACAGCAGACAAGTTCACTCTGCTGGCTGTTGTATTGGAGCACACGTTGGACACTTCCCAAGTATCTAGGTCTGTGTGATGTATCGGCAAATAATGTGTGCAGATCCCAGTAAGGTGGCCTTCTGCAGCTGGCAGATGGTAATTTTGTCAGTGTCGATTGTGTTTAAGTGCAGGCCAAGGTCTTTAGGCACCACTGGGACCACCTTTTTGCCAGAGTAGTAATAGTAGTAGTAGTAGTAGTAGTAATTTGTTTAAATGGGAGGAAAAGATTGCATGCATGTGGAATGTGGACATACTATTGTGTGTTTTGTTTGCCGGGGGAGTCGTTTTTGCGCATTTGCTGTAGCATCTTTTTGGTTTTTTGGCTTTTAAAGTTCCTTCCGCTGTGTTTTTCAGCGGTTTTATGAGTGATGGTCACTTGTTGGCCTAATAGGTGTATTCTATCCAAATTTGGTGTCAATTCGTCCAGTGGTTTTTGAGTTATATTAATCCAACAAACGAACATTACATTTTTATTTATATAGACTTTATATACCTATTAGCCATCCCCTGCAACGGGTTGCTGTGGCCCAATCTGTGTATATGTGTTTTTTGTGTGCATATATGTGTATATGTGTGTGTACATATTTGTGTATATGTGTATATATGTGTGTTTGCGTGTATATATGTGGTTTTGTGCATACGCTGTAATGTATTTTTTATTTATTTTTATTTATTTTTTTGCTTTTTAAGTCTCTTCCACTGTGTTTTTCAGTGTTTTTTATGAGTGATGGTCACTTGGTGGCCTGATAGGTGTATTGTGGCCAAATTTGGTGTCGATTTGTCCAGTGGTTTTTTAATGTTAATCCCACAAATGAACATTACATTTTTATTTATATCGATGTACTCAGGGTCATGTACAGAAGTTACTTTTAAGCAGCATTTTCTACTACATATTTCTAGCATAACTTCACTTAATTTGAGATTTCAGTCAATTTATTATGGATGGGAAGTCAACAAATCCATACAAGTCAACTTGGTTAAGGATAAAGAAGAGAGAGGCTCTCTGCATTGACAGTACTTTCCTGATCAAAGAGACAATCTGATCACTTCTTAAAGCCAAGGCATTACGCTAGGATCCAGTATGACATTTGTACTATGTTTCATTTGGCCCTAGACTTATTTTGATCTGGATATAAAATAGCCTTTCTGATAGGAGATAAATTATTCCTAGATGATGAGAATGCCTTTCTGATAACAACAGTAAGAGCAACTGAAACCAACCACTGAATATCATTAATATTGGCATCAATGTGTATATCTGACCTGTTACACTTTTAGGATGTCGAAACGGCATCTTTATTCTTCTGTTTAGAGGTCTGTGTTTTCATATGTGAATAACATTATTGTCAATTATTGTAAAGAACGTAGTTGAAATGTTGGCAATCATCACATCATAAAATTAATTATGAATTGAAGGTAACATCCAGTTTACTATTTCATTGTTTCTTTAAAAAAGAAATGACATGTTCTGGACAATTCTTATTTCTGTTTGAACTAATCTAGGTGGTTTTGAGCTGCTGCTATAGCATATTTATTCATTCTGTTTAACAACAGCGTCCATTTCACCTCTTCATCTGATTGGCAGTTCAGTTGCCTTTTGTGAGAGAAAAATTGTTTTCTTGTTGAGAAGATTGATCCTTTGATGCTTTTAGTCCTGAAAGCCACAGTATTTCGAAATGTTTTAATGAAATAGGCTTCACATCAGTTTGATAGAACATTAAATAATATCTTGAATAAACAAGGCTACATTTTGTTCATCATTACACTTGCAACTTCATACTTTCTCCTCTTTCCAATACAACTAATTTAACTTCTAGTATATTAAAAAGTGTAATGAAATCTTAAGTATTGTACAGTCATATTTGAGACCAGATGAGCATGTTGTAATGCCTATAAAATGTTAAAAATTGCCATGGTGAGCTACACTAATGGTTTTCTCATTTCTTAGTTAAATGATTGTGGTTAGTTGTTACTTACATTAGTGAAGGCAATTCCTTCACCTGAAAAGTTTCAGCCACTATACTATTAAAAATTCTGGTACTTATAAGAATGGCATCTAATGAGTTAATTCAATTAACTTTATAGAGACTGCCAAGTCTAACAAGATTGAGAGTCTGGTGTAGAGAAGTTTGGGCAAGAACACAAAGCAACAAACAGTATATTTCATAATGCAATAAAGGACAAGGAATTTTGTCAGTCCCAAGTATTAACATCCTCTCCATTTGAGTTTGGATGGATATATATACACATACACACACACAAGGTAGAGTGTGGCTATATGGACACTACGACGTTAGCGGCTACACTTTGTGATACTGCTTATGATCAGTGGGGAGGTTAGAGGATATTTATTTATTCATTATTCCTGGTATTTCTATCCCATCACTTCTCTAACCCCGAAGGGGGATTCAGGACAGCTTACATTTAGTAGTGGTATGATGCCGCTACATAAGAATTACAATAGTAAAATCCCAGTTAAATACAAAATAGCGGACATTAAAACAGTAAAAACAGCATAATTAAAACCATAAAACAATATCACAATATCCTCAGCCGTAATGTTCATCCAATCCATATCCAGTCCATATCCATATCCAGTGCTCTTTATGTCTGTTGTCCGAAAGCCTGACCCCAAAACCAGGATTTTAATTTCTTCCCGAAGGCCAGAAGAGATGGGGTCGACCTTATCTCATTTGGGAGTGCGTTCCATAGGCTGGGGGCCATGGCCGAGAAGGCGCTGTCCCTCGTCCCCTCCAGACGCATTTGCGATGTTGATGGAAGCGAAAGCAGGGTCTCCCCAAATGATCTTAGATTACGAGGTGGGACGTAGCGGCAGAGGCGTTCGGACAAGTAAGCTGGGCCAGATATGGCTGTCCAGGGAACAGTCTTCTGGTTTTCTAGCTTTGTATTTTATATGAGATAGCTATACTACTGATTTTAAACTAACAATGTTCTTGGTAAATAGATACTTAAAGATTCTTCACTTATGAGAACCCTCTTGCAAATCACTTTGGTGATCTAATACCCTGATACTGAAACATATTGTTCAAGTAGCTATTCAAGTACTAAAATATAGTTGCAATGTTCACAGGGTAACCATGTTGGTTAGTTGCATCAAAATCAACGGAAAGTCTTTTGATACCTTAAAGACACATTTAATTCTGGCACGAGCTTTTGTGTATAGCCTACATCAGGTGCATAGAGTTGTGAGATAATTGATGCAGAGGCTTGGAAGTGTGGTTGTACTTCCGCAATGCACTGTGCCAAGTTCGGAGACTCCAAGTAGTTCAAAACACGGCAGCCAAACTAGTTGCAGGAACATCTAGGAGCAAGCATATTACACCTATACTACAGTCACTCCACTGGTTGCCAATTAGTTTCTGGGCAAAGTACAAAGTGTTGGTTTTGACCTTTAAAACCTTACATGGTTTGGGTCCAGGTTTACAACAGGATCACCTTCTCCCAAACAATCTGCCCTTTAGGACACTGTGAGGTCCTTTGGAGGTGACTCCTGCCTGTCAGAACCCGACTGGGGAGCGTCACCCAGAGAACCTTTTCATCGGCTTCCCCAAGACTTTGGGATGACCTGCCAGAAGAGCTCCAACAGCTTAATGAGCTGTCAGAATTTAAGATAATTGAAGACCCGTCTCTTCCAGCAGGCCTACCAGTCAAATTTTAACTATTTGTTTACTGTTTAACTTTGTTCTATTTTAATATATATTTCATAGGAATACATTGTAATATATTTGTAAAAAAACACACACACACAAATACAGATTCATCTGTTGGGGCATTCAGAGGTCGCCGATGTCAACAATGGAAATTTTCTGCTGCAGAGAGCGATCCATTTCACAGGAAGCAGTCTTGTATTTCAATCCTGTCTTTTGCACAAACAAATATGACTGAAGGTGAAATTATGAGCCAACTTTGTGGCACAATGCCTTCCGCTTTTTAGCTGTGCAAGAGCAAATTTGTATAGTATTTTATGTAGTATTTTAAGGGTGCATCTCACCAGTCATGTATGTAGCATTTTTATGATGTTTTATGAAGTGTTTCACTATGTTGTGCCCCACCTCAAACCACAGGAGAGGTGGGTAAGAAATGAAATTATTATTATTATTACTACTACCACTTTTACTATTATTATTTGTGGGAGAAATACAGGCAAAAAGGAATTCAAGAAGTATACACAGTGTTTATTACCTTAAGACTGATTATTAAGAAAATGACGAGAATGGTGAAAATTTTAATGGCAATGTTTCTTTATATTGCAAATAGATGCATTAAGGTACAAACAAAACCCACCCCACCCTTTTAAAGCATTAATAATGGTGATATACTTCAGACAAATCATATGTTTGAAAAGCCATATCTCCCTGCTTGATTATGACTAGGTGTTGAGATCCTCAGAGGAGGACTTTCTTTTGATCCCATAAGTTGGGAAAACCCATGGAAGGGTGTCCTTAATGGCTGCTCCCAGGCAGTGGAAGTCTCTTTCATAGCACACTTGGCTAGTGTTTCTGCATTCTTTCTGCCAGTAAAGATCTTTTCATTAGAGCAGGCTTTGGACATTGAACTGGTTGTGCAAACTTGTCTTGTAAAGGGGTGTTTGCTGTGCCCTTATTCCTATTATGTTAATTAAATGTTTTCATACTGTTTTAAACTAGTGGTGTTTTAATAGCATATATCTTTTGGACTTCATGTCAGGAATAATGTGGAACATGAATTAAACAAAATTAATAATTTTTAAGATGGGTCTCTTAATTTTTAAGATGGTTCGCTCTTAATAATCACCTGTAGATTATAGTAAATTAGGCTGCCATGCTGGAAAAAAGGTGAAGTCGAGTGGAAGAAGAAAAGCGTTCTCTACTGACTTCTGTCTTCCTCAAAGATAAATGTTTTAAATCCTGTAGTCAATATTATATTTGTCATACAGTGCAGGAAATGAGCCATAAGGTTTTATTAAGTTACATGGGGAGAGCTAAACTATGAGTTAATGATTCTTTAAAGTTAGCCTATCAATTAGTGTTGGAGTGCAGTTTTTGAAAGCAGTGCCACGTGTTACAAATACAGGCTTATCACTGTATAAACCAGATTTCATTCTTTTCCATTACAGATTGTTTCCAAGCATTTGTCATTTTGTTATATGTCTGGTGATAAAAAGTTTATTTGATTTTATTTAAATATTTATCAGTTTTATACATATATGTATATATTTTTTGGTTTTCAGATTATGCAAATGTGGAAACAAATCTCACATCTATACAGCAGCTTGGCATTAAAATGACAATCAGGTACACTGATTCAAAATCCTCCTCTTGAATATTTATAAAATGTTTAGTTTTCCATGATTTCACTATAATATTAAATGTCTCAGCCTAGCATTAAAATAATAACATTAAATCTATTTTTGTGAGGAGGGACAATTGTTATTTTGTTGCTACTCTGTACCTTGCAGTTCAGAAAAATTACTCTTAGTATTCCTTGAATGAATATAGCAACTTGAACATTCAGGAATATTCAGGCTTTGTTGTGGAAACAAGGACTGGTGATAAAGCTTCAGTGGAGATACCCCTTTCCCCATGATAACTCTTTCAGGAGTGAATTTCCCTTCTGAGGGATAGATTAACTCCTTGTTGTCTCAGCCCCGTTTGTAACTATGAGTCCTTTTTAAGTCAGATGTTTTTAACTCGGGGACTGCATGTACTAGCTAGGGCTGACACTACTTAATCGAGATCAGGTGTCTTCAGCCAGTCTATTTAAGCCAGTTTATTCCCGCAAGTTATTTTTCATAGAAAGGGCTGTCTTTTAAAGAGTTATCATTCTTTAAAATGGTCTCTTCACTCTTTAAAATATTCATGGGATGTGTTATTTTGTCTTAGTGTGTTCTAGTATGAATAATGAAGTAATGAAATGTATATATGCATTAAAATGATGCTGTAGCTGATGTTTTTATAAGTCCATATGAATCATATTGAAGCTGAGAAATCATCTTCATTCTTTAACATGACCATTCTTTTAGTGAAACTATCAGTAGATCTTGTTTCACTTGTCTTATGTTTACATTTTGTTTATATTTCCTTGAAAGACTTCAATTAAGTTAATACATTCATTCAGTATATTGTGCTTTTCAATCTTAGGCTAGGAATAAGGGAGTGGAATTTATGTCTGTTGTGTGCTCTGTTTCCCTATTGTTGCTGCTATAGTGTTTTGTAGAAGAGACAGATATCTGAAACCTGGTCGTTTATATTTTCTCATTTTTTTTTGACTCGTGCATAGCATAAAATCCAAATAATATATATTGTTTTTATCAATAGTTTTATCTCTTCATGGTGAGACTCATTGTTTATTTTCTTTTATGTTAATTTAGTTTAATGCATTATCCTGAGAGAAAGCAGATTGGAGCATGTGATAATGTCAGAACAATGAAATTGTTTTAACAGTTTACATTGGGAAATGCATTACAGTAGTGTTGGTTATGCCACATTTCCATTCCATTTTTATATTCTTCCTTCTAGAATGATCATGTGCATAATTGAAGTAAATGAGGGAGGCATGCTGAATCTGTTCATTTATCCATGCAAAGAGATAGTTCAAGAAAGTGCCAGGGTTAAAAAATGAAGAAGAAAGAAACAATTTGGGTGTTTTTGTCATGCTTTAAGCTTTGCTTGTTGATGTTTTAATCAGACTCTAGCTGTAGAGAGGAATGTGCAGTCTTGTGTGAACTCAACATCTTTTTTTTTACATTTGCACCTTTGTATTCATATGCTATTGATGGATTCCTCTCAAAAATTGGAAAATTTGAGATTACAACATTTCTTAGTATGAGATTAATATTCAAACTGTAGATTGAACCTAGTAGATTACTGTATCCTCCATAATGGAGAAAGAATAACTTTATCAAGACAGTGAAATGATCTGAGTCTTTAAATCTTTTGTGACTCACAGAAAATAGTATGGTTCTTTATGGTTAGCCTATCAATTAGAATGTTGGAGTGCAATTTTTGAAAGCAGTGCCACATGATATAAATACAGTAGTACAATAGTACTACTATACAATAGTAGCATACCTGGAAAAATATAAAAACTTTTCCGTGGAAAACTTTGAATCAAATATGAACATAAGACAAGTTTACAAGAACCCTGAAACTAATCCCATGAACCTAGTTGCTTTTAACAAATTATTTAAGGGTACTGAAAAGCATTTGTAATGTGATATTATTGGGAGTTTGCACACACATAAAATATTGAGCTATTGTAACAGTTTCCTGGACAAGCAGGATATGATCTAAAGAAGATCATATCCTGCTTGTCCAGGAAACTGTTACAATAGCTCAATATTTTATGTGTGTGCAAACTCCCAATAATATCACATTACAAATGCTTTTCAGTACATTTTTCTAAAGAACATTTTGATACGGATTACACAGCATTTATTGGCCTGAAAATTCTTGCCAAATCAGAAAGAAGTAGTGCTCATATATTTTTAAGAGTCCATATGCATTGTAGGATTAATGCAGTCTGAGCCACTTTAACTGTTGTGGCTCTAGCTGGGGTTTCTGGGAGTTGTAGGCCAAAACACCTGGGGACCCCACAGGTTGAGAACCACTTCTCTATGCTGTGGAATCATGTGAGATGTAATTTTGAACTTCAACTCCCAGAAATTACCAGTTGTTAGGAATTGTGGGAGGTGAAGTCTAAAATACCTGGAGGACCAAAGGCTGGGAATCACTAGTGTAGGTGGACCCTTAATGAATATATATTCTCATTCTAATACCATTCACTGCTTCATTAGAAAATACTTCTTCCACTGGGGTCTAAATTACTCACATTAATAATTGAGCTCTTCTGCTAGGTTAAAAATTAATAAGCAAAAATGTGTTTTGGTTCTAGTTGAAGCTTGTGTTATTTTATTTTTCTTTTAGTTATGGTAAACATTTGAACCTCCTAGGGGAGAATGCTGAAAATGATCTTTGCCAAGTTCTAATGAGTTGTGAGAAATATTTGAAACAACAACAACATGTGTTTATACAGACATCGTTACGTATCCTTTTTTAATGCTGGTTTAGTTTTTATCATGTTTTACTCAATATGATAATTAAATCTATTGTTTCTATGCTGTTATGAATATTAATATAGCATGTTAAATAAAACTTACTCTTTTGCTACATGTGCAGGTAATTCCTTCAATGTTCTTTATTATATAGCCACATATATTCAAAAGAGTTCATATCCATTTTAGTAATTTTCTTATTCCTTGTAGTTTAGAAACTAAATCCATAAATACATATTTCTGTTTGACATTATAAAGAAATACTAGGATTGACTGACATAATGGTATATATCAGGCCTCTTCAACCTGCGGCTTTCCAAGTGCTTTGGACTTCAGCTCCCAGAATTCCTGACCATTGAATAAGTTGACTAAAGCTTCTGGGAATTAGAAGTCCAAACTCCTGGAGGGCCACAGATTGAACAGGCTTGGTATATATGATAACCCCTTTTTACAGATGGTCTGCCAATGTAATATAGGGATTTGGAATTGCAAGGTTTTTAGTCCTTAGTGAAATAATGTTAAGATTCCTTAACATATTTCCATAGGTGGTCTGGAAGGAGGATATGCAAGCTATGATTGGTTTGCTTCTTCCATATTTCTAATAATGATGGGAGATAGGGAAAAAACATTTACATTTCTCCACCAGTTCTCCCATCTTCTCGTTTCGGCATTCCTGTGGATACCTCGCCTGCATCGCTCTGTAAGACTTCAAAAGAGGTTTCATCTTTACACAATTGCTTTGAACATTTTAAACGAGCCCTTATTAATTCAGAAGTTTTCTTTGAAAAAAAAAACATTCAAAGTTGTTCTAAATGTTTGCCATGTAAAATTTCTCTCAAAATATATAGATTTGACATCTGCTGCAATGGTTGCATGGTGGCAGGGGAAAACAGGTAGACTGATAGCATGTTAGTGTTATTGAATTTTAAAGAGAGCAATAAAGTACATTTTATTAGTAGTGTTAAATTCTGTGTGTTGGCAGAGAGAACTATTGAATGGCCTTTTTATTATTATTGCCTTGTACTAGCTTGTTTCTTACATTATTAGCTTTTGTTTATGGTAAAGTCATTAAATGCTACAAAAAAGCAACGTTATACATAAAAATAACAATTCAGTTTCGTTTGTCAGTGCTGGTCACGGTCTTGTTTTAGCATTTTAAATGGTTAGTTTGGTTAAGTATTTTTCTTTAGCATAAATTATAAATGTCAATGAAATTCTCATATATTAATGTTTACTATCCTCTGTTCCAACCTAAACTTGCCATTTAATAGAAAATGACATGTAACATAGCATGGCCAGTGCAATTTTTCTACTTTTTGATACACTAGCATCTCTGAAATAATAAGGTCCTGATCCAAGGTTTTCTGAGTGTTCAGAAAACTTTTCCTCAAACTCTTTTCATGCCACTATCAACCGTGAGTTGAGCAGATACAATGGTTTCATTGGCACACTAAATATATTATAACACTAGTTAACACTCCAGCCCTATGAAATTTCTCTTCTCTATTTTATTACAACTCCTTTCCTGTTCCTATACACCATCATATTACATTTGAAGAACCCCCATTCATCCACTACTCATATTGGCTTTAGGTAATATATTTCCTTCCAACTTTGTCTCCAATGACTATAATTATAAAAACTAGATATGTATTGTCGAAGGCTTTCATGGCTGGAATCACTAGGTTCTTGTGGGTTTTTTCGGGATATGGAGCCATGTTCTAGAGGCATTTCTCCTGACGTTTCGCCTGCATCTATGGCAAGCATCCTTCTCAACCTCTGAGGATGCTTGCCATAGATGCAGGCGAAACGTCAGGAGAAATGCCTCTAGAACATGGCTCCATAGCCCGAAAAAACCCACAAAAAAACTAGATATGCTAGGAAATATTTTTTGTTGCCAAGGAAGCAAGAACACACTTGCAAAATGCAATAGTCATATGTTAGGCATTGGGAACATTGGCTATGTCTCATCTTCGATGATGATGATGATGATGATTTATTTATTTATTTATTTATTTATTTATTTATTGTGTCAGGAGCAACCAGACATTTGTATTACATTTAATCAACTACCAAGCTTGCAAACTTTGTGTTTTGTCTGTTTGTTTGCTTTGATGATAAAAATGATGATGATAATAATACTATGCAAGCATTGTTTTTCTATAGCCATATTGGAAAAAAAACTGTTGGGATAGGGAGGAGTGAGAGGTTGAACAGAGGGTTGAATATAGGTTTTGTATTGTGTAAAGTGCCAGTGGACAGATAGTTGTGGTCATGAATGTGTGAAAAATAATGGAAATGCAAAACTTGTGAGCAAGGTGATAAGGTAGCAAATTCATTTCACTGCCATCCTGTCTCTGAAATAAGCTGTGGAGAAAGTAGTGTGTTATTTCAAAAGCTGACATGTTCTCTGAATATTTTGATCAGATCCACCTGCCTCTTGATACTGCAATGTCTGGCATCCACCCAGTCTATTTTTGCAGTGCACATTACATTGAGATGTTGTTGAAGGCAGAGTTGCCACTTGTGTCTTCTGCTTTCCATATGTCTGGTTTTACTTCATCACAGGTAATATTAAAAAACTATTCCTAGAAATCTTGAAATGGTTTCCTTGGCTGTAGCAATGAAACAAATTACTGTATTGTTTAACTGTTACCAAAGCAATATCATCTACAATATTGCAATCCATTATGCAACTATGAAGAAGTGTCCCATTGAGTTCATAGAGGTTTATTCCTGTATATGTGACCATACAATTATAAATGATATAATTTCTTCTCTGATTTTAAGAACCAGAGCTCAAAATGAAGAATTCATTCCCTTATTGTTGTGGTAAAAGGTATAATGTTTCCAAAAGATCCTTAAGACAGTGAGGAGCAAATTTTTGAAGTATACCGTCCAAGGGTAGCAGATACATGGACTGCAGTACTGAGAATGTCAAGAATTCCTGATTTGGGTCTGTTAATTATTTCAAAGTACACATTCTATAATCAATTTATAACTTCCAAAACACTCTCTCATTCTCCAAATTAGGATTATCATGGAGTTAATTCAGCAAAACCAAATATATCAAATTAACAAGATACTTTTATAAAAACTTTATTTTCAGATTTTATCTACTGAATTCATTATTTTTTTAATTGTACCCTTTCCTTTATCACAAGACTTTAGGAGGGCATTCTTTTACCAATATGTTGCCAGGTTTATGAAAAGAGTATGGGATTTTTCTTGAATAAAATCTGAAAAGATATACAGTATCTGTTCTTTAAAATCCTAATTATACATTTTTTGTGTCTGTATAATGATTTGTCTGCCCATTTTAGCATTTGTCAGTGTCAGTAAGAGGAGTTTGTACTGATGAGGGCACATGCTTATGTCTCTGTAGGCCACAAAGAACCAAAGCACCAGTTGAGAAAAAGTGATGTAACACAGCTTGTTCCTTCAGGTTTAAGTTTTCTTTAATTCAAGCAGTGTTTTCCTGGAAATACTGACCAGAGTAAACAGAATGGTTAACACTGCAGTTTCTTAATTGATTGGCTACTGCAAAAGCAACCACCTGTTCTCGACAAGCGAGGCAACTGGCACCCTACCTATCTGATGAGGCTCTGGCAACTGTCATCCATGCCACGGTCACGTCTAGGCTGGACTATTGCAACGCCCTGTATGTGGGCCTTCCGATGTCTACGACACGAAAGCTTCGTATTGTTCAGAATGCAGCAGCCAGGTTACTCACAGGAACGCCCATGTAATGCCATATAACACCAGTGCTGCAACGTTTGCATTGGCTTCCAACTGAGTACCGTGGCCTGTATAAGATGCTAGTTCTGACCTTTAAAACTCTTTACGGCCAGGGTCCATTGTACCTTAGGGACCGCCTCTCCTTCTCCCATCATCGGAGGTCGCAACGACCAGCCCAACATGACTTGCTCCATATACCGGGTCCTAGAGGACTGCACTTGGAAAGGA
Organism: Anolis sagrei; assembly: GCF_037176765.1. Lineage (NCBI taxonomy): Eukaryota > Metazoa > Chordata > Lepidosauria > Squamata > Anolidae > Anolis > Anolis sagrei. Next base: position 87,768,938 of record NC_090021.1, read on the forward strand.
CCAAACACAGGGCTTTTTCTATTTCTGCCCCTGTCTTGTGGAATTCCTTGCCGCCCTACGTGAGAGCCATGCGTGACTTAGGGCCTTTTACTCTCACACTTAAGACCTGGCTTTTTACTAGAGCATTCGATCTCTGTGAATTTTTAATTTTTGTATGTATGTATTTTATCTTTTATAATTTAGCTGTAAATCGCCTAGAGCAGGCATGGGGAACCTTTGGGCCTCCAGGTGTGGTGGACTTCAACTCCCACAATTCCTTGAGGCTCGGCATTCGCCCCAAAGGCTTACCTTGGCCCAACGAGGTTTGTTTGGCTCTTTTTCATGGAGGACGGGCAGCAAAGGGGGAGAGACGAGCGTAACGTAGCTGTGCAGATGGCGAGGAAGGATGCGGAGCCCACAGACTGGCCTCGGAGGGAGAGAGCGGGCGGAAACCCCTGCGGGCAACATGCCTCCTCGTCGCTTCGGCCCTTAGCAACCGCCCCGCATGGACCCCCTCCCTAGCAACGACGCCGGCTGAGTGACGTCGTGCAGAGCTTGTCGGGGAAAAGGGAAGGCGAAGGCTGGAGGGAAAGGGCTATAGCTAGGGAGGGGGTCCATGCGGGGCGGTTGCTAAGGACCGAAGCGGCGAGGAGGCGCGTTGCCCGCAGGGGTTTCCGCCCGCTCTCTCCCTCCGAGGCCAGTCTGTGGGCTCCGCATCCTTCCTCGCCATCTGCACAGCTACGTTACGCTCGTCTCTCCCCCTTTGCTGCCCGTCCTCCATGAAAAAGAGCCAAACAAACCTCGTTGGGCCAAGGTAAGCCTTTGGGGCGAATGCCAAGCCTCAAGGAATTGTGGGAGTTGAAGTCCACCACACCTGGAGGGCCAAAGGTTCCCGACCCCTGGCCTAGAGCATTCTCGGATGGAGGGCGATTAATAAGTTATTAAATAATGATGATGATTATGCAATGATCACACCTTTTTTCTTATCTACTTGATTATAGTGTGTTTTACTTCACTACTTTTTCTCTTCTTGTTTACTGGGTGATTGTGTTTTAGTTTACTACTTTTCCTGAAATATGAAATTATTAATAATTTTGGATTACTATTTTTACCTCTTCATGTCCTCTGCCTTCTCAGTTCTCTCACTTTTATATACCACTTAATAATTTGTTATTCAACCATTTAATAGAATACATAGTTGAACTGTGATTACATTACATAGTAGTATTGCGGTCTAAATACTTAGTGAAACTTTTTGTTCGTTTGTTTGTTTTAGATCTGTCAACAGTGGCTAACCCAATGCTTCTGGAATTATATGGACTGGCGTGAAATCTGTCATTATATTGCCATTTGTATTTTCCTTGGCCCAGATTATCAGATATATATGTGTCTATCTGTGTTCAAACATCTACAGCAAGAAATTCTTCAGCATACACAGACTCAAGACCTTCAAGTTTTTCTCAAAGTAATTTCTTCTTTATCCTTGTGACTTAAAGATCATCTACATGGCAGAATTATAGACGTTGGATGAGACTGTCTTAGCTCCATCCCATGGAATCCTGGCCTTTGTAGTTTATTGTGGCACTACAGCTCTGACAAAGAAAGATAAATCTCTCACAAAGTTAAAAATGCCATGATCCTATAGCATTGAGCCACAGCAGTTAATGTGGCATCAGACTGCTACAATTCTGCAGTGTGTATACTTGCTTTAGATAGCAATTTGTAAGGAGCACTTTAGACAGATTCCCTGTGTTGCATAGGGTTGAGCTTGATGATCCTTGAAATACTGTCCTTTACTACGATTCCATGATTCTGGAACATAAAATACCAGAATAAACCAAAAGATTTAAAGACCAACATTTTGTTAAATAATTTTTATTGGTTACAAATTAAATAGTTTACAATACAGTAAAATTCAAAAACAAGGAATAGGGAAAAAACCAACGTTTTGGAGATACCAACAAAAAACAAATTTTAAAATGTTAATTTTTAAGCCCGTTGATTTTTCCTAATTTGGCACTCATTGCTGGCTGGGAGGAAAATATTAATATGGGTAGAGATAAAAAAAAATAAGGTAGACTTCTTGCATTGTGAAAGTAAAAAAACTGACAGTTATTAGGAAGAGAATTATGAGACCACATACTTTAGCCCCTTTGGCACAATGTAAAATGCTTTGCTTTAAATCATCTCAAAAGAAACTGCTCCCTGGCAGTGATTCATGTGAGCAGCATATTCCTTCTAACCATTACATTTCAAAGAATTCCACTGTAGTCATTATAGCCCATCCATTATTATCATCACATAGCTACAGCCATAGCAAATCTTAGAATGCATACTGTAGATCAAATTTCCCTTCTCCTAAGAAGATCATCCACTACATTTCAGCCATCAAATTCCAGGATTGAAAAGCTATTTCATCATAAGTGACATACTTCCCTCCACTCTGCTGTTTGAAAACCCCATGTTTGAAATCTGCAATCCATTTCACTTCCTTCGAAGGCCAGAATTATCAAATATGCAGATGGTTCCTGTGACAAAATGCAAGAAATGGCATGCTGTCTGCTCTGTTACAAGGGCTTCAATCTGTATCAAGTCACTCTTGTTCTCATTGCTCTTTCTAGAATTGCATTTCAAGAAATGTGCCTCCCAGAGATAGGTTAATAATGCCTATCTTTCTGGCAGTGCTTTTTTTGTCTTCACAAGTTTCTTGCGTGTGGAACAGGGAGTGGGAGTGACCTGGATACACCAGTAGAGTGCACTTCATTTGTATCTCTACAGGGGTAAGAAAGGAAATTCATGGCTTTTGCCTAAGGAGGAAAGTCTCATTCTTCACCAAAGGACTGGGTGGAAAACTTAGACATATCTGGGAAATTTAGGGTGTTGTGGCTATGGCCACACATCCTCTAATACCTCCAACCTGAGGAGGGCTTTAGATGGTGGCTGTGCACTCTATTCCAGCTCTCCATCCCTGCCTTTATGCATTTAATTCCATTGTCCTGTAAAATAGGAGTGTTATTGTTATCTCAATATCGTAAATGGGGAAGTATAGGCTCATATAGTTGGTTAAAGATCATGTATTGAGCTTCTGACATGAACTTTGGTCTTTCTGGTGCATAGTTTAATAGTTAATACAGCACAGAAAAATCAAAGACAAATTTCATTCCTAAGACCATTGTTTATTAGCATTATAAAATGTTGGTTATAGAAGTAAACTTCCTTAAAATAAGAAGGTGGAGATGTCATTAGCACTCATATTCTGGTCACTGCTTTAGGTGATCAGAATGTTTTTCCCAAATCATTTTATTATTATTTTCTGGCATTCGTTTTCATTTGTGAAGTTCATTTTTTTTAGTAGAGGTGGAGATCTACAACATCTCACAATTCCCATCCCTGTTTTAATGGAAGTGAACAAATCAATATTCTAAATTAGGCATAAATTAAAATAGAGATGACTTCAGTCTTGTTAAACATGTTAAGTCCTATTGATAGCCATCATTTCAGAATCAAATCTGAATTGTTATGAACACAGTAGTTGAGAGGATTATACTTTTTTTGGCAGGAAGTATCAAGTTAATTGTTTAAACATGCCATTAACCATTGTCTGTCTAACAACTATCTCTTTTAATGTGAGTGCCCAAGTATACCATTAAATTAAAACCTCTGACATTAATTTCAAAATAGCATGGCAGAGCTACATTTCTCATTATATAGTAGGTGACAGCATATCAGATCTATTATTCCTCCTAATAAAATTTATGTTAGCATCTGACAAGCCACTGGGATTACAAATTCTTAAGGCACAGAACCCAGATGATAGGTCGATAATAATATATATATATATATATATATATATATATATATATATATATATGAGAATGAAACATATAGGATCACAACAAACCATTGATTCTGGCCATGAAAGCCTTCGACAATACAAAAAATATATTGAATGATGTGGCCTTTTTTTTAAGGCTAATATTTCCATTAATTGCTTATTTATGCCACTGATTTTAATAAACCATCATTCACCAGAGCAAGGATTGCAGACTTTTCTTCACATCTTCTATCCATATAAACACCTCAAAGATCCCTGGATGATTTTTTATTCACTTTTTTCTGGCTGCCTTTCGTCTCTCTTTTTTCCTGCTTAATTAATATAAGTGGAAAGAGGTGGGGGGTTTTTTCCTACCATCTTTTGCAGTATTTGTGCTCTCTGATAACTCATGTCTCAGAGTGATTCTGTCTATCTTTCCTGCATATTCTATATACTCATGTATATAGGATCTTTGTCAAAATATCAATTCAAAAAAGATGGGTTGACTTGTTCACAGGCAAATGTAAGTACTGTTGCTTAACTATTACTTAAAAAAGAAGAACCATCCTCTTCTCCGAGTAGAGTGGTGAAAGCAGGAGCTTATTCCATCCTGCGGCCACTTCTAGCCTCTTTGAAGCCTGGGTTGGGAAAATGATGTGGTCCAGGAGCAGCTGTTCAGAGTTGGCACTGGTGCTCTCCCCTCTCTGCAGAATGACCTTCAACTTAACCACTTATATAAAATTCCATAATGTTGTTCCCCAAAACCTTCCCTCGACTTATACATGAGGTTAACTTATGCATGTAAGCCATATAATAATTTACAATAATGCAATTGTAGGTAGTTTGGCAGGGGGGCGGAGGAGTAGTACATAGCATTCAATCATGAACTCAAAGCAATGAATTTGCAATCAAGAGATATGAAAGCTGCACTATACTAAGTTAGTCTAGTCTAATTGCTGCCTTTGAGATAAAACTTATTTGGGAGTTGGGGGAGGTATTTCTTCTCCAGATGAACTCAAAATTATCTATGCCTTGTGCCCTCCAGATGCGTTTTGACTATAATTCCCATTGTCCCTAATGAGCATGATATTTTGCAATGAGAAAGGCAATTTTCAACCATTCTTTCATGAATTGTACTACATTTTATGCTCTTTAGAAGCCTTTAAGATGCATACAGTTAATTCTAAGAACATTGTTTGATATCTCTGCTGATTCTGTTGATTAGAAAGAATTTATCAAATTTGTATGGTGGTTTTTCACATCAGTGCATTGGCACATTAAAGTAGAAACAGGAAACCAGTTTATCAGTGAGCGTAGGGAATAAATATAGGTATCTGAATATATTGATATGTACCTCATTTATTCCTAAATAATAGTACTTCTCTTTTGTACAATGTGCAGGAAGAAGCACTTCATGGATTTCAAGTGAGTGATTATTTCAGATACATGGAAAACTTGGCTCAAACCTACAGACCCGTGCTGCTAAAAGACATGGAGAACATTAGAGTACTGAACACATAGATCAAGCAAACGAGCATCTCATTTCAAATGTTAGTTATGTTCTGAAGGGACACCTATTGTTTGTTTTATATCTTTCTCCTTAACAATACATTTATTCTAAATGTACATGCTGCCAAAACAATAATAGAACTGTTCAGCGTAGGAGTTTCACAAGACAATATCCTCTAAATTGCATCATCTCAAAAATAATGTGTTTTTCTATCCATGCGCTATAGCCTTGTTTACACTTGATATCAGAACTGCCCTTGAATTACTGAAATGTCCTGTTTATATTTTCTGGAGTGAATTCTATATTATTAAAGTTTGCTTTCTTCAACCTCTATTTTAAAAAAAATCTAAATTGCATACAGGTTTGGCAACAAAAAATAGTGTGAATATTTATTTGAAAGATCAACCATTGTTAATAGTGAGGAAGACTGGCAAAACCTCTGTTATGTGGCAGGAATAACCTTGGATTGTCAGGAAACTAAGCATCTCAGTTTGGAAATGGTCAAGAGCATTGAATATCTGTTGAAGCAGAATGGAAAATTTGCCATTGCTTTATTTTGTAGTCATTTTTAAAGTAAATTATTACTGTTTTTAAGGTGAACAAATTAAAACATACAGTACTTATTGTGTTTTTCTTATTTTTATGTAAAAAATGCAAGGAATATTAGTGGTATCTTCATAATTGCATTTGTTTGAAGTGTTAAGTCAGGCTTTCTGAGAAGACTTGGTCAAATTTGGATTCTATCACATGTCTTATGGGTATATAGTGTATGCAAAAACAGAGATCTTGTACCATCAACAAAAGTTATTAGATTTTCTTTTTAATAAAATGACAAATTTAAATTAAATTATATAGACTTGAAATCACTGAAACAAAAGTTCCCATATCCAATGAAGAAATTTTGGTCTCTCACTTTTTAGAATTATTTCTTATTAAAATGAATATCAAAACTTTTTCAAACAGGTTTTCAGTGAGGATGGACCTGTCAATCTACCTCTGAGCCATGTTAGTTTTATATATATTAATTTTTGGGACTAGCATCTACATCAGTATCTACACAATTCTCATTTGTGTGTGTGTGTGTGTGTACAATATTCTCTGAGCCAAGAACTGAATTACATAATTAGAAGTCCAGAAAAAAACTGTGTTCCAGTGAGCATATTAGTCCAGAAAGTGCACATTTGATCTGCTTTAAAATGTGAACCAAAATGAATTCCACTCCCCCCCCCCCCATTACTCATTTTCATGGTGGTTTGCCTTCTAAATCAAGGATTGAGTTCTTTACACCATTCTGAAACAACATAATCAGCTTGATTGCAGTACATCATAGGTGAACAAAGTGTAACCGGGAGACTGTTCATGATCCCAAATGTTGTTTTTGTAGCCCCTGAAGACACCTCCCATGAGAAGTAGATGCTAGATAAACTTGTTGTGAAGGCCTCCAGTCATGGTTCAGAGAACACTTGAAGAAAGAATATAAATTATTGGGAAATTATGAACTTACTAGGAAGACAACATCTTGAGTATTACTGTATATGCAATTCTGGCAAATTGCTTGATACATAAAAGATTTGAAAACAATACCGAGATAAAAAATGAGATAGGTAATATATAATAACATCATATACAAATGTCTTTGTGCGTGTTCAGAAATACAGTACAATTATTTCTTTATTTACTGTATTTGTATACCGCCTTTCTCAGCCTTTCGGCAACTCAAGGCAATTTACAGGCAGCAAGTCATTACACATAATATCAAAATGCACATTAAAACATTTAATACAATATAGAACCACAACAAAAACAATAAGCAATAGCCAGGAGACAGGTGTTTTAAAAGTCTCCTGCTCAGTCGCCTTTCTCCTCTTAGCTGGCTTGGGGGGAGGGGGGGGGAGAGAAGCAGCAGGATTTCCTCCTTCTCCTGAGGTGGCAGGCAGATGTAGTAAGCAACAGCCAGGAGACAATCTACATACCCATGAAACTGGTAACCACAGTTTCATTTGACAAAATCTTCTCTAGGCATTTTCATGTGACTACAGCATGCTTCAGCAAGATGTTGACTAGAGTCCATTGATGGCTAGAGGTGTCATCTCTAGGTATTTCCTAGGTCTTTCCAGTGTGACTTTATATAGTATGTTTCTGCTAGAGTTTACAATTATCTGCAATTTTTGCTAATCAGAAATGTAGCCTCATGATATGAGTATTGTGATGTACAGGCATTTATCCAAATAGTGCATTCTAGTGTCCTAAAAGAACATTTATACCAGTCATGTGGTCCATTATTCTGCAACGCATTTATTGGCTTGGCCTCATCATAATAGTATCTCAGATTTTATGTGCTGGAGGAAAGAGGTGTGGAATGTGATGTGACAATCACAAGAATCTCTCCAAGAGGTGGCAGCTGAAACTAATGGTTCTGCAGGGACACTGTACAAAATGAAAATGTAATGCTTGATCCCAGGTTCTAGTTACACTTAACATTCAAGATTGCATTTTGGCCCAAAGAGCTACTGGGCTACACAGGATGAAAAATTGCTATGATCCACCCACAGTTAAATGTATAAGTCAAATTCCTTCAGTGTGAAGGGAAAGAGAAAGATTGCAATCATCACTATTTCATCCCTACAGCTGTTGTTTTGCTTAAATCAAAGATTATAAGAGCCATGCTGTACTAAAAGGCCTGTCTAACCCAATATTGTATCCATAATCAAATGCCCATGTGTAGGTCTCTCTGTGGTTTGCAAATGCTCTGCAGTAATCACCAGTAAAAAACTATGGTAGCAGATCAAAGAAGGTCTGCAGATATGCAAAATTTACTTTCTTTCTCCCAGTGCAATGTATAAAATTGTAGTATACTGAGGGTGACAACTTCTGAACAAATCTTGCCAAGAAAACTCTGATTGGGTAGGCTTAGGCTCAACTCTGGTTGGAAACAACTTGAAGTTCTCAACATCAACAACAACTTGGTCTGCTTTGTTCACTATGGTTCACAATAAATGGCATCAAGATTTTGGGTAGAATTCTTTCTTGGGACTACTTGGAAACAGGATTGGACCTAAACCATTGGTACTCTGTTCTTGAACTATGCTGCTCCCTTTTCTACCTACCTCTTCCTCATGCTGGCTCCCTCATTCTATTTTTTTTAAAGTGAGCTAGCTTTGGAAAGGGGTTGGGAAAGCATGGTAGGTTGACTCGATAGTGGATTAAAACCCCAATACAAGTGCTTGGATGTGGAGGGGTTGAGGCTGTGATCATAATGGAGTGTGGAGATCTGCCCATGTCATTCCAACATCCATATACTTTGGTTATAAAGGCCTGTTACAGTTCTTGGATAAATCAATTTTAGTCATGATCTCATGCTGCTAAGCTTAGCTTGACGCTGGGTGATAGACACTGCAGATAATGGGTAGTGTTAGTAGTACTCTTGTCCCTCTTTCATTTGTCCCTTGCAAGTTAAAAATCGACGAATGAAAACTTGCTACAGCTCCCAAGTAAATTATGTAGTGACACAGGCCTGTCAGAATATGGTGCTATTTGTAAGCGATGTAAGATGACTTCATTGGGCACTGGAGCAAGGCTGAAAATGAGAGAAGTGTCATCCATTTCCAGTTGTCACATTCTGCCATGTTTTATTCATGCTGCATGCCTTTTGCAAACAGGAAAGAACATGCTGAGGGCTTTAGCCAATGATGCTCTCATTGATGTCATTTTAAGGACAATTTTCTGGCCTTTATGGCTCTGAAGACTTACAGTATCACATGGATGGTGGTAGAAATTTCAAGACTTTGGGGTGAAGTTCTAATGCTCAGCCCTTTCTTACTCCTTTCTATGACTAGCTCGATAAGAGTGAATTAGGCAAAACAAGCAAATCTATATGTGTGTACATTTTGCATTTATGATGCAGGCCTCGCAATCCAGCTGCTCTTGGACAGATTACAGTTTTGTTTCACTTTGTTTTCTCCCTTTTCCTTCAGCGATGCAGGGTACCCACAGCCCAGTGTATTATGTATAGGATGAAATGGCACTGTTTAATCCACTCTGCATTTCAAACATTTCAAGATGAAAGCAAAAGCTTACCTTTTATCCTATGCAGCAAAGCTACATTGTCTGGATTTTAAAATGGTGTAGATACTTTCAGTCCTGATTGTATACTATATGCCAGATGTCAGCAGCTGCAAAAAGGGGGGATGGAATAAAATGAAAAGCAATTTTAAAGCACATAATTTATAACAACATCTGGAAATAGAAGAAAATATCTCAGGGTCCATCTGATTATGTATCTGAAAGAAGCATTTTTCCAGGCTATGTTTCTAATGTATAAATATTCATGTCGACAGCTTCTGTCCTAATATGAATAGCCATTCCAAGCAAAGTGTCTGTAAAATAACTGGAAGAGAACTAGAGGGCACAAATTGCAGCCATCATAATTTCCACTAAAGCAAAAGCACTTTCTTGGTTCGAGACAAATCCTAAATTGCTGTGCAAAAGCATATGCATGTGTAGGGCAAATAACAATGACCGCTGGAATGAAAAATGATATCAAAGATTGTTCCTGTTTGTTGAAACTTATGTAAGATATATCTCTCAGCAAGTATAATCTTTGTTTCTGATTCAGCAGTTCTGCTTGGAAAAAGTAACTACACATGCTGCAACTAAACCTTGAATTAAGGATATCCTGAAGGAAATGAAATGCTTGTAGTAGAAGCAGGACTTTGTAGCTTACTTATTTCTGGGTCCCAACAGTTGTTTTTGTATTATACTGCATCTCCTCCCCCTGCCCTCTATTTTGTTCATCATTCCTGACTTGGCTTTATTGACCACATAGGGCCAGAAGTTGCTCCTGGACATCCAACAGATGTTCAGGGACTTTTGATCCATAACACAGGGTAAACTTGGTTTTACTCTGTGTTAGAAGAAGTCAGGGAATATTCTAGAGTTGAAATTCAATGAAACACCAGGGCAGGTTAGTATGAACAGCTAGATAACTCTAATTCAGGCTGATCAATTGTCTACACAGCCAGCTGGGGCAAAGTATTACCACTCCAGATCAGCCTTCGATAAAGTGGTTTATGTAGGTAAGACCATAATCTCTTTTAATTGTTGTCTTTGCTGGAATATATTAAGGACAGGAGTGGCTAGCTACATGTATTCCTTCTAGCTACTATGAATCGGGTGTTTACAAACGTAGGTATCCTGACAAAAGATATTAGCAATGTGACATTATGCATATTTATTTCAGAAGTAACCTCCCAACCCCCAGTTCATTAAGTAATCTTTGGAGTCCAGCCTTATTCTGAGAACTAGAAATGTTCTGAGAAAGTGTGGTGATGTGTGGTTGTGCTTGTATTTAATGTAATTTTTAAAAGTGGCATGTTTAATGAGCAGTTAAGGTGATACTGACATTTACATGCTGGGGCAGTAGGGCATACTTAAATATGGAGTAAGTGTCTTCACTAAGAGTCTCTTAATGGTTTTAGAAATTTGCCAAGTGACTCCAATCAAAGCTCTTGGCTCATGTTTCTGTTGTGGCTGCTGGTTCATCATTAGTGCCAAAGGGAAACTGCAGGCTGTCTGATGTACTCTGTCAGGTGAAATCCTTATTGCAATGGATGCTTATGAGATCTTTTCATGAGAACTTTTTAAACTAGTCAAATTGCATCTGGAGATGGGACTCAAGAAATCTTTTGTGCCAAGGCAGTCACTTTAGGAGGCAGATTTTGTTGTTGTTGTTCATTCGTTCAGTCGTCTCCGACTCTTCGTGACCTCATGGACCAGCCCACGCCAGAGCTCCCTGTTGGCCGTTACCACCCCCAGCTCCCTCAAGGTCAGTCCAGTCACTTCAAGGATGCCATCCATCCATCTTGCCCTTGGTCGGCCCCTCTTCCTTTTGCCTTCCACTTTCCCCAGCATAATTGTCTTCTCTAGGCTTTCCTGTCTCCTCATGATGTGACCAAAGTACTTCAACTTTGTCTCTAGTATCTTTCCCTCCAGTGAGCAGTCGGGCTTTATTAGGCAGATTTTATTTTATTTTTTTAGGCAGATTTTAGCAACATGAAAAAACAATGGTTATGAATTCATTTTCAATGTATTTGTATTTTTGGGGCAGGGCAAAATATATAGGGAATTTTCTGTCTCTGGTATCCAAACACCTTATCAGCTTTACCTTGGTTAGTGTGTACCTTGACTTGGCACTGAAGAGTTGGTTTGCCTCTGGCAGCTAACTTTAGGGGACATATCTCTTCTTAGTAACACTTCTTTTCAATGTCTTTTGTCTGCAAGTGCATAAATTGTAAATGAAGCCTAAACCTAAAACAGTTGGTTTTGCTCAGATTAAGAAGTTCCTCTATGTATCACTGTAGAGATGTGTTTATTATAAAGTGTTATTTATAATGTGTTTAAACTGTATTTATAATGTTTATTATAAAGTGTTAATTATAATGTGTTTAAACTGTATTTATGTATTACATTCGTTGCCATGTCCTAGCTGAGAGAGATAGGTTGCCATGGTGACAAGGCCGAAGAGGAGGTGGGCGGAGCTTAAGGAGAAAAAGGTTTGAAAGTGACAGTTAATAGTCAGTCAGGAGGATGAGACCCTGAGAAGAGGGCAGAGTCAGTTAGGGCTCTGTGGTGGGAAGCTTTATAGATTCAGTTAGTTTTTGTGATTGTGAATATTTCTTCAGCAAAGGAGCTGAAGGGAAAACCTCGTTAGATTACTTTGAGGAAAAAGAATCTAACAGAGTCGTTTTAGGATCGCCAGTAGTGCAAGACTGGAGATCAATGGTTTGATCCGGTATAGGACAAACAGTGAGAATATTCACCACAAGGAACACTGAAATAATAAAGCACTTTACTGTAGAAGGAGTTTATAAGATTGTAACATCTAAAGCCTGAATGTATCTCAACCAAGCCATATTGTAACCATCAAGCATATGCCAAGCTCAACATCTCAATATTGCAACAATTACGCTTTGTTAACAATAAACTTGTTCTCTTTGTTATTTTAAACCTGCCTCCTCCATTGATCTTACGTTCGGTGCATTCCACTCTACCAAGGTTACCTCACAACGCAAATAGGGATAAATAGAGACTTTAAGACTAGCGTCTCTAAACTTATTGGTGGCATTGAGATGTTCTTTACAATCACCAATACAATAAAGTGAACCAATCCATGGACACAGAATTTGTGGATACAAAATGAAGGAAGAATATGACAAAATTGAGGTATTTTCCATTTGACTAATAGCCACCATTGAGTATATCTAAGAAAGACTAAGGCTGTTTTGAAAGCCAATATAAGCCCTTTCTGACAGAAGACAGAACAGATCACTTAGATCCAGCAAAGACACTCTCATCTCCACTCAGCCCAGGAATAATCTGGGTTGCTGTGAGTCTTCTGGGCTGTATCACTATGTTCAAAAAGCATTCTCTTCTGACATTTCACTCACATCCATGGCAGGCACCCTCAGAGGTTGAGGTGTCTGTTGGAAAGGCAAGTGTGGTTTATATATCGGTGGAATGTCCAGGGTGAGAGAACGAACTCTTGTCTGTTTGAGGCAAGTGTGAGTGTTGCGATTGGCCACTTTGATTAGCATTTAATGGCCTTACAGCTTCAAAGTCTGGGTGATTGCTGCCTGGGGGAATATTCTGTTTCAAAGTGTTTTTCTTATATTGTTGTTTTGGGTCCATCCGGAGAAAGGTGTCATAGAGATTTCCAAAATAATAAATACATAAATACAGCTTATTGAAGCCGAAGACTAGTAGTGAATTGGAACGACCTAGTCAAAGTCCAGATGATGTCTTTGAAAAAGAGAGAAGAGGTTAACAGAATAATAGGTGAAATTTTTAAAAAAAGAATAGCTGCTATTTGACGGTTATCTAATCACAGATTTTTGAAGCTGCATATATAACACTCAAGTATTTGATAATCTTAAGACTTTAACATACATTCCAGGAAACTGAACTTAGAAGATGCAGAGTCAATCATCTGAATTCCAAACAAGAAGAATTGTTTTGTGTTTCTTCAACCAACACTTCATTGCAGGGCAAACTATAATGCAGCGGCCAAACAAGAATCCAGGAACATGAAAGGCACTGCAGACTACTCCAACCAGAGAAATCAGCCATAGCAGAGCACCTGATGAACCAACCTGGACACAGCATTTTATTTGAGAACACAGAAATGCTGGGCCACTCTCACAGCCACCATGTCGGACTGCACAGAGAAGCCATTGAAATCCACAGGCATGTGGACAATTTCAACAGAAAGGAGGAGGCCATGGAGATGGGCAAAATCTGGCTACCAGTATTAAAAAATTCTAAAATTGCAACAGCAAAAACAGCAGAGAGAAAAACGGGCAGGGACATCTAATCACCTTTCGGGAGGAGTTTACTCCAGGCACAGTCAGGCACATTGTATGCTAATCAGGGTGGTCAGTTGAAAGATTCACACCTAGCCCAACTTACAAAAGCCCTTTGTCTGAGTTGGCTTCCGTTTCTATTATTTTTTTTCCAGTTTATTAACCATTGTTCTAGTTGTATACAATGAAACCATGATAATTTTATTTCTTTAAACTCTTCCAACATCCTTTCCCTCTTCATTTCCGCCTTCATCCAATCCCCTATTCTATCTAAATTTATTTCCCTTACCTTTTTATCCATTGCTTTTTTTAAATTTTTTGGGAATTTCTTTTCCATCACTATTGGGGTTATAATTGATCCTTCCTTTATTAACCTCCCCTTGTATTTATTCCATACTTTCAGTATGTTGCTCAGCATTGGGTTTCTAATTTCCCTCAGTTCTTTTCTAGTAAGCTGTTTAAAAAATATATTCCAAGTTTCATCTTCCACTTTTCCTGATTCATTACTAAGCCAATCTATTCCCTCTTTTTTAACCATTCCTTCTATAACCAAATTTAATCTACTTGCTTCATAATATTTTTTTATATTAGGTAGTGCTAGTCCACCCTCCTTTTGCGATCTGTACCATAACTGTTTGTTTAGCCTGTTTCTTTTACTTCCATTGCAGTACTTATTAATCATTTGTTGCCATCTAATTAGCTCTTCTTCTGTGATTTGAAGTGGTAACATTCTAAATATAAAATTTATCTTTGGAAGTATTTTCATTTTTACTAATGCTATTCTTCCAAACCAGGATAAATGTATACCTTCGTACTCTATTAACTTTTTCTGAACTTCTTTTCTTAAAGTTACTACATTTACTTCCTCTATCTCTTTTAAATCCTTAGTTATTATTACTCCCAAGTATTTTAATTTATTCTTAATTCTTATTCCCATTTTTCTCTGTTCTATAAATTTTTTTTCTTCTTCTCTTGTATAATTGAGTAGCATCATTTCTGACTTGTTCCAATTAACTTGTAATCCCGTTGCTTTCCCAAATATCTCCAAATGTTCTTTTATTCTATCTATTTTCTCCACTATATTTTCTATAAATAACAATGTATCGTCAGCGAATAAGCTCACCTTCTGTTTCTCCTTTTTTCCTAATCCTTCTAAATTTTTATCGTTCCTTATATTATTAGCAAAAAGTTCTATCACCATAGCAAATAATATCGGGGACAAAGGGCACCCTTGTCTAGTTCCTCTAGTCACTTTTATTTCGTTTGTCACTCCATCATTTATAGTTATCACTGCTGAATTCTTTGAATAAAATTGTTTTAGTACTCCTTTTATTTTATTTCCCATTCCAAATTTATTCACTATTTCCCCTAGTGTCTCCCATTCCACACAATCGAACGCTTTAAAAATGTCTAATGATAGTATCCCTGCTTTTCCCTTCCCCTCTTTAACCCAATGAATTTTATTTAGTGCTCTCCCTATCAAATTTGACATTTGTCTTCCTTTTATAAACCCACACTGATCTTCTTTTATGTACTTATACATACATTTATTCATTCTATTAGCTAATATCGCGGACAATATCTTTGCATCCTGGTTTATTAATGATATGGGCCTGTATGACCCTGGGTCTGTTAAGTCTTTGTCAGGTTTGGGTATTAATATTATTAATCTCCACTCAGCCCAGGAATAATCTGGGTTGCTGTGAGTCTTCTGGGCTGTATCACTATGTTCAAAAAGCATTCTCTTCTGACATTTCACTCACATCCATGGCAGGCACCCTCAGAGGTTGAGGTGTCTGTTGGAAAGGCAAGTGTGGTTTATATATCGGTGGAATGTCCAGGGTGAGAGAACGAACTCTTGTCTGTTTGAGGCAAGTGTGAGTGTTGCGATTGGCCACTTTGATTAGCATTTAATGGCCTTACAGCTTCAAAGTCTGGGTGATTGCTGCCTGGGGGAATATTCTGTTTCAAAGTGTTTTTCTTATATTGTTGTTTTGGGTCCATCCGGAGAAAGGTGTCATAGAGATTTCCAAAATAATAAATACATAAATACAGCTTATTGAAGCCGAAGACTAGTAGTGAATTGGAACGACCTAGTCAAAGTCCAGATGATGTCTTTGAAAAAGAGAGAAGAGGTTAACAGAATAATAGGTGAAATTTTTAAAAAAAGAATAGCTGCTATTTGACGGTTATCTAATCACAGATTTTTGAAGCTGCATATATAACACTCAAGTATTTGATAATCTTAAGACTTTAACATACATTCCAGGAAACTGAACTTAGAAGATGCAGAGTCAATCATCTGAATTCCAAACAAGAAGAATTGTTTTGTGTTTCTTCAACCAACACTTCATTGCAGGGCAAACTATAATGCAGCGGCCAAACAAGAATCCAGGAACATGAAAGGCACTGCAGACTACTCCAACCAGAGAAATCAGCCATAGCAGAGCACCTGATGAACCAACCTGGACACAGCATTTTATTTGAGAACACAGAAATGCTGGGCCACTCTCACAGCCACCATGTCGGACTGCACAGAGAAGCCATTGAAATCCACAGGCATGTGGACAATTTCAACAGAAAGGAGGAGGCCATGGAGATGGGCAAAATCTGGCTACCAGTATTAAAAAATTCTAAAATTGCAACAGCAAAAACAGCAGAGAGAAAAACGGGCAGGGACATCTAATCACCTTTCGGGAGGAGTTTGCTCCAGGCACAGTCAGGCACATTGTATGCTAATCAGGGTGGTCAGTTGAAAGATTCACACCTAGCCCAACTTACAAAAGCCCTTTGTCTCACCCTGGTCATTCCACAGATATATAACCCCCTTTTTTCCCAGTTTCCAGCAGACCTCACCTCTAGGATGCTTGCCATAGATGCAGGCGAAACGTCAGGAGAAATGCCTCTAGAACATGGCCATATAGCCCGAAAAAACCCACAAGAACTGAGTGATTCCAGCCATGAAAGCCTTCGACAATACATTAAACTATACAATATTTATTGCTGTTATTGTGTTCTTTCAGGTCAGCTCTCACTTATGATGACACTATCATAGGGTTTCTTGGCAAAGATATATTCAGGGGAGATTCGCCAATGTCTTCCATTAATACTGAGAAAACCAGGAATGGTACCAGCAGTGCAATTCTGTGACTGACTGGGGATTCAAACTTTACTTGTATCCTAGTCCAACACTAAAAGCAATAACAGTATTTATATTTTCTCAAAAGATTTTGAGTAATAACAAATGAATGAATTAAAAGAAACAATATGCATTGCTATAATACAGATTATGAATGCAATAGACAAAGAGAGGCACCAGAAAAGCCAGAATTTAGGAGGACTATAAGAATTTTTCTCTCTCTACATCATTATTTCACAAGTCACTAAACCATAATTTCATTCTATAAACTGAAAAGGCAACCTACACAGTTATTATTACATTTTCCTCAACATTTTCCTATGCCTCTCTGGTCATATCACTCTGCATAAAATGAAAGCTTGCTCAAGACTTCAGATAATCAAAACTGTTCTGCAGATAATTTGGTTTGTGGCCAAATTTGCTTGGGGCTGCCAGAGAACAATAGAAGGCCTCATTTTAGTTTCTTAACTGAATGACCTTGTCTTAGTTAAAAGCATTGGGATCATAATAATGATATAATTGTTTGCTTCCAGTGTCTTTTGAATTTGAAAATACATGTCAGCACTGTCTCTTCCAAGCATCATTACAGATCAGGGAGAAAAGGCCAGTTTTTTTCCACTTTATCTTTTATACTCAAGTACAAATACACAGCTGCAAAGTAAGTTTTTTGACCTCATTACATTACCTATGGGATTTGCCATGCATCATGGCAAATCCAGCATGGGGCATGAAGAACCCATTATCCCACACTGCCCGGCTTCTCCCTTACCCCATCCCAGGAGGGGAAGTGTCTGCTGCCTGGCTTCCCCCCGTTGTTGGCTATACAACATGGGAAATCTCCGATGTTGCTGCTGTGGCAGTGTCTGATGTTCCTACTCTACTTGTGCCATGGAGCCCTGCCAAAAGTAGTTTGATGCTGTGAGATGGGAGTAGGACTGTCATAGGACGGGCAATTTAGCCCATCTGGTGAGGTCCTTAACTCTTGGCAAGCCGGGCAACAATGGCGGCGGGGGGGGTTCATGTGGTGAATCAGTGGGGCAGTGAGGGAAGCCATTGGCCTGCACCTCACATCACCCATTGCACCACTTTCCTCATCACACTGGGAAAGCATTGCCACTCAGCTTCCCCCTGTGCCATCCTCATTCTATCTAATGACAACACCGGAAGTCTCCTGTTTTCTCTGGGCAATGTCCAAGGATGTTGCCAGGGTGCTTCCTGTATGGAGCCCCGCCAGAAGTAGCCTTATGTCGTATGATGAGCTCTGGTTCCAGTGAGGAAGCATTCTCACAGCGTCCTAGGATAAATTTGGGGGTTCAAACATTTGTATGAACATGGCAAATTCAGCTTAGTCAGAACAATGCTGTGGTGGGCAGAACAGCTGGGGTCCATTCCAGACTTTGACAGGCAGGATTCACCCATTTTTAAAAAATCAAAACTGACCAAAAGTAATTTCTATTTTTTAAGAGACTACTCCAGACAGAAGACAAAGAAATCCCTTTACATGGCCAAGCACATCTGCTGAAGGTTTATGCAGAGAAGAATTAGCCCCAAGATCTATATGTAGTGTTATCTGTGACATGCATATATATACTTAGTCAACATATCCAGATACTTTGTTCAGCATGAAATATAGCTATACTTGATATCCCCTTTAAGACCTCATCCATTCTGTTCATGGGGCCAATTACAGATATACCATTATCTGTGTAGCATGCAGATCAGGGTTACAAAGCCAGTTTTTGCAACCCCTTTTAATCCCCTGAGTTTCTTCCCAGATTCCCCACCCCCACAGTAAGGGCAAAGGTTTTTTTGCCCCAAAATCTCCCTAAGCACAGGCTGGATGGCCATCGGTCATGGGTGCTTTGATTGTGTTTTCCTGGATTGGGTGACCCCTATAGTTGCTTCCGATTCTATGATTCTGTGATTCAAATACACCACCAGCACATCCTCTTCTCCTTGCCCCTTAATACTGAAAATCAGTTGCATACCAGCTGAAAAGGGGACTAGAAGTGATGTGACATTATTTACTTTGTGGCATCTGCATGACTTATAGGAGAAGCATGAAGTCAAAATAACTTCCAAGCTGCTATGCAGTTATTTATCCCTAAACTAAACATTCCTTTTTCTGTATGGGCATATATTTTGACTACTTTGAAAGCCTGTGCACTCATTGTTTCAGATAGTCTTTCTATTACTTTATTTCGCATGCAGACATGCAGGTCCCTACTGGGTCTGAATCTGAAGCCATGTTGATTTGGTAGAATGTGCAAGACCTTGCAGTCCTGAGGTCACCAACATTGCACAATGAGGTAAAAGTATAGGGTTTAACTGGAAGTATGGAGGTAAATGAGGGGGAAAGTATTTGTTTGGTCCACATTCAGCAGGAGATCTGACACGTAGCCAAGCTCCTATCAATGATAACTGCCATGCAAAGATTTATTCTATATATATTGAAAGTTTTACCAAATGAAACAATTGCAGCCTTTCCAAGGCTGCACACAAATGACTGGGAAAAGAGGCAGGAAAAAAGCATTTATTGATGTAAGGAAGGGGCCCAGCTATCTGTCTTGATTTAATAGGGACCTCAGTATCATCTACATAACTGGACAATATTATTACTGCTGATGTTTTGAAAAACTGCAAAAATCCCTTTTGGGGGGAAGCAATTAGCCAGTGCATTCACCCAGTAATTAATTATTATTACAGTTCTATTAAAATGTCACTGCTGTGCACACAAAGTGTCATTCCAAAGCTGCCCTCTTTTGCTTTGTGCTGAAGGAAAGCTCAAGCTTTTATTCCTTTAATGTATACCTGGCCTTGTTGTTGCAGAAAATAACCACCGCATGAAAAAGTGCTGCATGTGCAAGTTAGCCAAGGTAGACATTTAGAGTAAATTATTAGCAGAAAGAGTCATTAGGTTGAGTTCCTGCACCACAGCAAATTAAGCATCCTGAAATATCACACTGAAAATCCAGCATGGGAGTCATATATTCATTGCTTCCTAGTTGAAACGAGCAACCCAAAGACTGGCATGGCTGAGCAATTTACATCAAATGTTTCCTGTTGGTTTTGGCATGCTGGCAAGAAGCACCAGAATTTGAAAATTGTATCCATCAATGCTCCTATATTGTGTTTATAATTTACCAGTTTTACTTTGCTCTTCTGTAACCATATTAAGGAGGAAATAGAGAATGTGCCATGAGAACAATATATTTTATTTCCCCAGAAAGAGACAGTGAGGTCATCTTTGCTTCAACTTGCGTTCATGTAAAATGCAGTTGTTTTCTCTTTATTGTTCCCTTTATTTCCATGTAGGCCCATTTTGTCTTCTGCTGCCAGCAATTTTGATGTTTTCACTCCAAGTAACTTAGAGGCATTAATTCCATCAGGGCAGTAGACCTGCCATATCTGAAACAAACAGAATAAAGGTTCCATGCCTTACTAACAGTTTTGAAAGGTATAGCGATAGCTGTCTATACTATTCTAGTATCAATTTCTCTGCTCACTTTTCTCCCTTGCTCTATAGCCTTTCTCTCCCCATTTATAGAGGAGAACTTCTAAAAAGAGCTCTCATTTGTGCCACTCCCAATACTTTCTTCCTTCCTTTAATCATTTTCCAAGCTTACCAGAGATTTATGACCTTATTACAAAGGCCAGGTGAAGCATTCCACTCTGCCTGGCTTCACAGAGGAAAGAGTGGGGCAGCAGGGTAAATCTGTTGCCCCGCATGCAGCTTTCTCTTGGTGATGCTTTCCCCCACCACGCGTGGGAAGCATCACCCTTCTGGGGAGAATTTGTGCTGGCTTCATTGGAGACAGAAACACAAAGGAAGCCTCGAGTGTTATGAAGGAAGCATCCAAGTATACTTCCATCCCAGTTGGGGGCGGGTCCTCTGCCAGAAGTAACACGACATCATGTGATGGCAGGTGTGAGGCTCCACCCCCCCCCCAAATAGATTGGAAGCATCCTAGGATGCTGAATTTGGTGAGTTTGATGAGGTTTTCAGGCAGACACTATTGAGTGCAAAGCAGTGACTCCAACTGGAAAAAGATGTATATGAAAGTGAAAGTAAGATATTGTTGGAAAGAGCATGGGCAGATTAGGCCACACTTTTATATGTTGAGTCTGTCCAACAGTGCAAGAACACTCCGATGATACTTCACTTTGAATGTAATAAATTTGCCTGTCTACAGAAAAACATCTTAAATGGTTATATATGAGAGACAGGATGATGTAGTGGTTTGGGTCTTGGACTATGACTCTGGAAACAAGGATTTGAATTACTGCTTTACCATGAAAAACTATTTGGTGGCCTTAGGCAAATCAAACACTTTCAGTCTTAGAGGAAGTCAAAGGCAAACTCCCGAACAAATTTTGTCAAGGAAACCCCATGACAGGTTTGCCTGAGGGTTGCCGTAAGTCGGATATGCTTTGAAAGCACATAACAATAACAAGTATAGCAGTTAGATCATGAATAGCATGTAACTGAGGGTCTGCCAAGCAACTTGCTAAACAATAATGAACTGGCACATTTTGAATGACTGTGATTATTTCTAAGAGCTGAAACCCAGTAGTAGCTATCCACCAGTAGACCAGCAGCAACCAGTGCAATGAATTTCCCATCCTTTCTACTCAAACAAGGGAACAGAAACAAAGGACATACAGGGGTAGAGAAGCCTGCTAATGGAAATGTCCTGTGTAACACAATGAAATTATATTTGGTGGTCTATGGATTAATATAGAAATAGACACTGAATAATGTCCAGTAAGAGCATATGGAAACTTGAGTAATTTAAAACTAGCACATTGAAGGAAACAGCTATTTTCGATTGAGTCACACACATGCATTTCTGCCCATATATGATGAGGACTACTGGAGTGAGGGCTTTGAATGTGCTGTTTTAAATATAAGAATTAAAAGCTCAGGCGTGTGTTAAAATCCCCAGGATCACTTTCAGATTGATTTTAGCAACCTTTCCTTCCAACCCCTGCTAGAAGAAACTATTTCTATGAGTGTATAGCAGATACTTTTGTATTCCATATTCCTGTTATACTGATTTAACAAAAATATATGTATTCCAAAAGACTTGAACAAACATCACTCTCTGCGAGGAAGGAATGAGTAACTGATAAAATTTGTTCTGAAGATTATTCTTACATATTGCTTCAGCCCCCTTGCTTTAGAGGGCATTCAGGGAAGCTAAACATGAAGCTTCAATCTTTTTAGGCTGAATCAGCCACATATTGCTCCTTTGCACTCAACACTGCTTCCATATTTTTAACTCTCTCAAACAAGCAGACATATATTTTGCAAGAATACACTAAAGCAGCATTCAGAAAAAAGTCAACTTTTTTTTGGCAGCGGATGTATTTTTCAGTAAATTATATACCAAGATAGCAAGTGACTGGAAAGAGAGACCATCTGTCTAGATGACTTTGGATTCGTTCAGTTCCTCTTAGGAAATTCATTCTGCATAAATCTGAGCAGTGAGTTTGAAACCATGGTCCCTTGATACTTAAAGCTTTTGAAGACCACACAGAAAAGGAAATGTAATGAATGTTACAGCCAAATCACTTGGAGCCAGGAATGTGATGTCTTAGTGAAATTAATTCTTTATTCATTGTCCTAACTTTAAATGCACGGTAGTGCTAAAAGTATTTTTGAAACTGTTCTTGCATAGAGTGATTGCAACTGTTCTGGATTCAGTTTGCCTAATAATTTTACAGCTGCTCTTATAACTGATGTTGATTTAATATGGATTTTGGATAATGATCAGTGCTATTAAACACAAGGCTACACATGCTTTTTCAGTGGAGTGTTTCAAAAATGATACCTTTTAACATGAGTTTTGGGTTAAAAAATGACCTCATTAGATGGGCTACCAGAATCACCATGCATTGTGGCAAATCCAGCTGTGACTGTTGAGGGGCATGGGGAACCCCGCCAAGTCTTCATCCCATGGGGTAAGCATCAGCTGAAGGCTTCTCCCCATTGACTTATATTCAACGTGGGAAGTGTGCCTCTATTTTTATGATAGAGCCCTGCTGGAAGTTATTCTACATCATGGGATGGGAGTTGGCGGGTTCAGTTGTAAAAGTAGAGGTGAACTAGTGCTTGTGACAGAAAAGGACCTCATGTGATGAGGTCTTAAATCTAGAGTGAGGCTCTATCAAACCACCCATTTTACTTTCCAAATGGTCCTTGAAGAGTTCAGAAAAGAATTTTGATGACAAACTTTTAAAAAAAGAAAAAAGTAGACAGTACTTCCTATCATTGATTAGAAGGGCATGATGATCAAAGCTTCTCCAGCCTTTGAATCTTCCAGATCTTTATAGTAACCAGTCAATTATTTCCTAAAACAAATAGACTCTTCTTTGCGAAAAGCACAAAAAGTTCTTTGTACTTTAAGACCTAAAAGTACAGTGTTCATGTGTCTTATTTAACAGCAGGCAGTCTCTAGTTTGATGGTAACATCATCGAGGCAAGTAATTAAGAAGACATGGGGTCATCACGTTTCTCATATGCAGTGACTACATGGACAGCATATCAAACAGGTGCAGGGATCACCATGCTGTCATTGCATCAAGGGTTCCAGATTGAAAATTTGGGAAGGCTTCTGTAACTTTAATGTTTTTGTAGAAGAGGGGATTTCAGGTCGTAGGCAAGGTCCGCTGAAATTCCATTAGCTGCAATCACTATGGGTTCAGAAGTCCTCTCCGGTTTTTACTCTGACATCTGATGTTCCATGCTGTGGAATCCTAGGGTTCCTGAACGGATAAGGTACTTAGAAATCTCTCCTAGTGCACTACTACTCTCAGCTAAAGCACTAAAACCTGCTAGCAGATCCTAGCATTATTTTGGATGGAGTAACAACAATCTGTGTGCAGACCCAGAATGCTGTAAGTGTATCTCAAGATATACTCCTGGTCACAAAATGCACCACTATGGTGAGATGAACTCCTGTTTTAGTTGCAGATTTCTATAGACACACTCACAAATTAATATATGCAAATTTATGCAAAAGTGTGCATTCTTTTGATTTTGCCTTTAGTAATGTAGAAATTGCCACCATTGGTTCATTGGTTTGTTTAGTAATTTATTATTTCAACAGTTTTTACTTATTTTAATAATTGTTTTTATAAATGTAATTTAATTCTATTTCAATATTCATGTTTTGTAGGTTTTAAAATTGCATAGATTTAAGATTGTGGGTTGCTTTGTTTTTTCCAGTCTTGGGAGAAAATCACAGTGATAAAGTTGGCAATGATACTACTGCTTCTATTCTTTTCTACTAACTTTTATTTAATGTATATTCTGCTTTTCTTTTTATATGGGATCCAAAGCAGCTTAGAAACAAGGTGCATTTTTTTTAAAAAAAAGAGTTTTAAAAGAATACGAAAGCTAAAGTACAATTAAATGGTAAAAAAAAACCAACAACAGCACAAGACTAAACAAATATAATACTCTATTAAAACATAGTAAAAAATCAAATAGGCAAAAAAAAAAGCAATGGTAATGAGGTCAGCTGCTGAACACCACGAGACTGATTCTGAATAAGCATGCTTAAGATTGTACTGCTCTTGTTCTCAATAAACAGGGACAAACAGATTTTTTTAAACTCCCAGTAAAATGTGATAGGTAGCATCCTTATCACATAGATTTCAGAAGGAAGATTGACATATGGCTTGATACAGATAAGGGGATAGAACCTGTTAAAGCCATTCTTGGAAGTCTACAAATGAGGCTTGCAGTTATTCAGAAGACAGTGTTGCACCTTGGGGGAGAGAGGTCTAGAGGAAGAACAAGGGAATGGACATCACTGAGCTGATTCCTCTTTTCATAGGATTAAAATAGGGATTGTGTGCAGCACAAGTAGTATTTGAGACCTGGCATAGGACCTGGTAATCTGTGAGGGGATTTTGAAACTGGGCCCTAACACAGTTCATTCCTTGCCCTGTTTTTCTGATGATTTGTGATTGATAGCCTTTCTTCTGGCACGAGAAGAGGCTGGCCTCTAATTACAGCTTTGGCTGCACAGCACAGCCCTTTCAATTAAGGCTTTACCCTTTCTCCAGGGTGTATGTGCAGCAACAACAGCAGAGGCAATCCATCCTTGTGTATTTATGCATAGCATCAAATAAGATTTCTCATTGGCACAAAAGGGTCTAATTGGGGGAATGTTTTCTTTCGAATTATGAGTGGATATAACTAAGCCCTCTTCCCACCTTGAAAAAGCAAGGCTGAGGCACCACAATTATGCTTTCGGGAGCCAACAGAATCACACAAGAACCTGAGCTGCAATGCAGTGTTTTGCCTGTTCCATGCTACAAATTTAAGCAATTGCGACAATTTAAAGGGGGAAGAAGAAATTAATAGAAAAATGATTTTAATTTTCAAGAATCAAACATTATTTCCTCTGTTTTAATGGTCACAGTTCCAAAAAAAGTGGACAAAGATTATAAAGGCAGCAGATCCTGTCTCATCTTGGGAGATGAGCAGGGCCAGACCTAGCTGGTGCTTGGAATGGAGACTGCAACTCTTGTAGACTATATTTCAGAGGACGGCAAACCTCCTCTGAATAAATCTTGCCAAGAAAATCCTATGATATGGTCACCATAAATCAAAATCTACTATTTATTTTTATTTGGGGGACATGAGAGAAGCCTCCTCGCAGGATTGCAAGACATCCGGGCGTCCCCTGGGCAACGTCTTCGTAGACGGCTGATTCTCTCACCACAGAAGCGACCAGCATCAAAATATACTTCAATGCATATAATGACAAATTTCCAAATAAAGTGGCACTTTTTTTTCATTGTCTGAAATCCTAGGATATATACGGTAGTTTAATTTGCAGTTGTGTGCCTTCAAATAATTTCTGTCCTATAGTGACCCTAAGACAAACCTAAATCATAGAGTTTCTTTGCAAAGTTTGTCCAGAACAGTGGTTCCCAATCTGTGGCTCATGGACCACCAGTGATTACCAAGAACTAAAATATGGTCCACAGCCTCACCATTACTACACCATTGCAATGAGAATGACTGGTCTCACAAAACACTCTTATAGTGCCGAGGAAACAGGGATGTCAGGAGGGGAGAGGCTGACTACTCATGAAAGACGTGACAACAAGCCTCCTGACTACTGCTTCTCCTCCTCCTCCCTCCCCCTGAGTGGAACCATTCCATGTTGCACCTTGGTTTTTAGGCCTGTTCCTGATGTTATTTGGGGTGCTGATTCAGAAAAACTGCATTGGATAGACCACATCAGCTCTAGATTATTAAATATGGTTTTCTGTGGGTGAGTAGGTGGTGACTACTGGATGGCATATGTTCTGTATCAGAAACTAGAGCTGATGTGGTCTATCCAATGCAATTTTCTGAATCGTGCCTCTAAGAACAAAACCAAATCTAAAGTTGACCAAAAACTGATTTGTAACCCTTTTGGTGCTAATGTTGGAGATTGATTCCTGGTCAAGTGTTCCCTGGACAAAGTGGTCCCTGGTCAAAAAAAAAAGGTTGGGAACCCCTGTTCCAGATAATGTTGCCTTCATCTGACTGTGACTTGCTCAAGTTCATCCAGTAGGTATCATGGCCAAGCAAGAATTCAAACCTTTGTCACCAGAATAATAATCCAATACTGAAACTACTACACCATGTTGGCTTTATAACATGAAACTGCTATATAATCCATTATAATTGCTCCCCCTTTCTAATTTCTTTCTAGAACTCCTCTGTATTCAGTTGTTATTTTGGGAATATGTTCTAAGGGCTCTGATGCACATACAGTTATCCCCTAGTTTCTAAAATTCCTCTTACATGCATACCTTTTCACCCACATGGGCCAGTCCCATCCATTAATATGATTAAAGGATTGCTTGAAGAGTGTGTGGATTTTTCCTGAACTCTATGCTAGCTAGGGCTAAGCAGCATTAGAGGCCAACAACACTAGTTTCCCGAGTCTCATTGTAAGGAATGATGCATAAATCATGAGTGCATATGGATTTCCAGAGTAGGAGAATATAAGTAACCCAGAAAAAAATGGTATAATAGATAACTTGTTTATTACTTGAGATATGAGTTTTAAAATGAGTTTGAGAATGCATGGTCACAGGTAAAACATGGAAATGCTCCTCCAATGTAATGCTTCTTAATAGTTATATCCCAACTCCAGTACAGATTTATGGTGCTTAAACAGTGTAAACCTGTGTTGAGTAAGGAACAACTTATGCAGATATGGTTGATGTCTTAGCATAACTCCTCTGTCCACCCAGTTTACAAATTTCATTTAAGTTAAAACCAACATCTTCTACTTTGGCAGTATTTCCTACCTGGTCAAATGACAGCAACAGCTAAATCTGTATGCAGGCATTGTAGAAGCTGGATCAATAAGAAAATTAGCAACCCAGAATGGCAATGCTCAAGCTTTCCTCGCTAGAGTCTGTTGCTATTTTGTTTTTCAGCATTCAGAGAGTGTGAGGAACATTTTTTTTTAAAAAAAAAATGACATGTTTTCCTACAACCTAACCAAGGGACCATCACTAATTGCATTGATTGTTGGAAAATGCAACATCCAAATTAGAAATGGATTGTTATCAACATTTTTCCACCTTCTGCTGGGGGGAAAAAACCTTCAGCAGCCCACATAACAGTGCGTGTGTTCCAATAAAATTAATTAAAATGATTCAAATATGCTTGACTCATCAAGAAGGTGCTGCTGAAAGAAAAATTACTATTCCAGTCCAACTTTGTAGCTGCTTGCCTTTAGGGCTGGATCAGTGACAAACAAGTGACAAACAAGTTTTCTCTAAAGATTTTGCCCCAATCCTTCCAGCCTATTTAGTATGTTGTTTTCTTTTAAAGTCATGGTTGATACGTGCTGTGCTTTGCTATTCTGCCCAGAATGATTAGCTCCAGTCCAGTGCTGAGTTGTAAATCAGCCATCCAGCAAGCTAAAGCAAGGTGAACTTCCTGCCAAGGATCTGATATGTGTAGGCATCTTGCTTGCAGAGCATTAAGTTGGCTCCGGCATTTACATTTCACTCTACATGGAAGGCATTATGTGTTCTGATATTGTCCTTTTCAAAAAGTGTTCTTATGCATTCCTTCCCCACCATGCTAATCTTGTGTTTCTGTGACACATTCTTGTACAATGGGACACAGGTTGGGAGATTTCTCAGGAAGCAATAGCCTTATGTTAGATGCTCAATGGGTCAGAGGGAAGGTTGACATTAGGGATGTGTAATTCGGCTAAAACCTGGTCCATTTTCGGTGTCTCAAATTCTCTGCCTTCCCTTTCCATTTTTTTGAAGCTTCCCCAAGTTTGTGAGGATTGAAATCCATTTTTGATGCAGCAACCGAAAGATCCTGGAAGACCTGACCCATTGGCAGCAATGGGGAATTTAAGAGGCTGACCTTTCTGGGATTGTTTCTCCTTATATCCTTCAATAATACCTGGATTAAAAACATCAGGTTAACCCCCCCCCCCCCTTTCCTGGGTTCCTTTCACCTTATAGCCTTCAATAAGATCAGGATTGTTTGTTTGTTTGTTTGTTTGTTTAAAGCATTTATATTCCGCTCTTCTTACCCCAGAGAGAATTCAGGGAGGAGCATAACATACAAACGGCAAACATTCAATGCCAGGACACAAATAAATTATAGGCACACATAAGCATTAAAAACATTTGTCTGAACATTAAAATCCACTGCTTAAACCATTTCAATCACCTGCATCAAATCCAGTTCACGTGATAAGGATTCCTATTGCTGCTTTATTGCACTATCCCAAAAGCTTGGTCCCACAGGCAAATTTTCACCATTCCGAAGGACAGGAGGGAGGGGGCAGATCTAATCTCACCAGGGAGGGAGTTCCATAGCCAAGGGGCAATCACTAAGAAGGCCCTGTCTCTCATTCCCGCCAATCGCTCATGTGATAGTGGTGGGGTGGAGAGCAGGGCCTCCCCAGAGGATCTTAATCTCCGTGATGTTCATATAGGGATATGCATTCGGACAGATAAATTGGGCTGGAGCCATTTAGGGCTTTATAGGCCAAAGCCAGCATTTTGAATTGTGCTCAGTAGCAAACTTGGTAGCAAACTGGTAATGTAACTTGGGAGTTGTATGCTCCCTGTATGCTGCCCCAGTTATTAACCTGACTGCCTCTCATTGAATTATTTGAAGCTTCCAAACAGTCTTCAAAGGCAACCTCACATAGAGCACATTGCAGTAGACTATCCTGGATGTAACGAGAGCATGGACCACCATGGTCCTGACTTCCCAAGGTATGGGCACAACTGGCACACAAGTTTTAACTGTGCGAAAGCCCCTTAGCCACCACCGCAACCTCATATTCCAGGCTCACTGATGAGTCCAAGAGGACTCCCAAACTGCGAACCTGAGACTTCAAGAGGGGTGTAACCCCATCAAGGACAGGCTGCAACCCTATACCCTGTTCAGCCCTGCAACTGACCAGGAGGATCTCTGTCTTGTCTGGATTCAACTTCCATTTGCTAACCCTCATCCAGACCATCGCAACACCAGGCACCAGTTCAACACTTGGACAGCCTCCTTAACATCTGGTGGAAAGGAGTATTGGAGTTGGATGTCATCTGTGTACAGATGTCATTGGACGCCAAAACTTTGGATGATCTCACCCAACAGCTTCATGTAGATTTTAAACAACCTGGGGGACAATACTGAGCCCTGTAAGACCCCACAGAACAATGGGCTGTGGGGCTGAGCAGGTGTCCCCCAATAATTCCTTCTGGATACAATCCTCCAGGAAGGACTGGAGCCACTGTAAAACAGTATCTCCAAGACCCATTCCCATGAAGTGACCCAGAAGGATACTGTGATAAATGATATTGAAGGCTGCTGAGTAGTCCAGGAGAACCAACAAGGGTAGGAGAACCCCCTGTCAAGTTCTCTGTGGAGATCATCCACTAAGGCAACCATGGCTGTCTCAGTTCCATGACTCAGTTCCATAACTAGTCCCATGATTAAAAGTATCAGACTTAAAAAAAACAACCCTTTCTATTGTTTGCCCTCAACACCCTTTCTATGAAGTTGTGTTAAACACTTATTTCAGTGGGAGACACACCACCTGAAGGAGCATTATCCATTCCTTAAAAAAGATTTTGTGACAGCTTTAGAAATAGTAAGATAACTCTACCCCTCATTTGAAGCTTGCCTCGTGTGAAGGGCACCATCGGTAGCAATTTCTTAAGTGTGTAGAAAGTAAACTGCTTATTTATTGCTATTTGACTCAAAAAGCAAGCCAAGCCATGCAGAGCTGGGAGTGGCACTGAGAATTGATCACCGATCTGGCTCGCTTGCAATAAAAAAAAAATGGAAGCCCAGCTTGGCTAAAAGACACATCATGGCTTTCTTCTGTTCTAATTGGCTCAACAGGCAGGGATCACAGGGAAACCCCATATGGGCATGCTGCTTCTCCATGCTCCATGTGTTGCTGAAAGAAACAGAAAGCAGTTGTTTTTGGCAGCCATGTGGTCTGTTGCAGTGAGAATAAAATGGTGGTGGAGCCTGTGCAGTGATGGCTGGCCGAACCAGCCAGAGCCCATTTTTCAAATTGATCCATACACAGCCCTAATTGATTTTGTGGTTCATGTTCTTAGTAAACAGAATCAATCTCATTTCTACAGAGATCAGGAACGATGCACAGGCCACATAAAGGGAGGGTTCTTAGCACAGCCAGACAGGCAAGAGAGTTCATCCCTTGTGCAAAGGTAGTAAATGTCATGTTTTTTCCTCCACTATAACACCCTCCCCCAGTTCATTCCTTCTGATAAAATGCAGAGATGAAATGCTTTCATTTTACTTAACCACCTGGGCTTAAGTAAAAACTCTTTATGGAATGACTGAGAGGCAGTGAGGCAACCATTATGGAATGTCATTGCTGATGCATTGATTGGGTGCCATGAATGTTACATGGACAACTATGAGACACACTCAGGCTAATAATTCATTGCTTTTGTGACTAAATTTTCCAGGCTGAGCCTCACCAGGAAATGATTATCCCCATCACCTTTTGGCCGGCCCTGTCTTAATAACTGAATTATTCATTAGTGTTTTTCTCTCAAAGCTGTTATTTACATCTAGCTTTTCTCACTGGCATCTCTTCTCTCCCAAAATCATGTTTCAGTCTCACTGGTTAAAGAGACTGAAGGGATCCTGCTAGGGTAGAGAAATTACTTGAATTCCCCCCCCCCCCCCCAATCTTCCCATTTAGAAGCCTCATTTTCTGTGGCCAGAAAGGAACTATTAGTTAAATACATTCAAACTAAGCTAGAATGGGTACTTGAGTGGGGGTGCATGGGGAAGATGGCTAAAAAGTGCTTGCTGCTTTTCTCCTGCCATCAGGCATGGGAAGAATTTTTTGAAAGTGCTGTCACTCATAGTTTCCCCTTCCACATCCTTCTTTATACTCCCATCTTTCAAAAATCTGAAAATTACTTTTCACATGGATGCCTGCTACTCATTTGCACATGCCATTGTATTTCCTTGTGATATGATTAGGGCTGGTGTTGCTGCTTTTTGTTGACTTCACAAAGCTGGAGGGTGAGAGGGAAGAGAGTGAATGAAAGAGAGGGAAAAAAGTGGGGGGGAATAGACCAACTTATCTTTGTAGCTGAATCTGCTCTGTGATATCTTTCATAGGGTGAACTTCGTAGCAGAACATATGTCCAAAGGGATTAAAAAGCATGTCCTACAGCCCAATAGAACAGTGGTCCACTGATTGCAGATTGGAACCAAACCCAGGAACTGTAGTCTCTGTGACTAGATAGCTGCTGAAAAATGCAAGGGTTTTTTTGTTAACTAGTCTTGAGGTACCCTAATGTGCATATCCATGTCTGTTTGGGATCACTCCGGTTTCGAGGCGTAAAGGTGAAGGTATTCCCTTGATATTAAGTCTAGTTGTGCCCGACTCTGGGAGGGTAGTGCTCATCTCCATTTCTAAGCTGAAGAGCCAGCGCTGTCTGTAGAAACCTCCAAGGTCATGTGGTAAGCATGACTGCATGGAGCTCAGTTACCTTCTTGCCGAAGCAGTACCCATTGATCTACTCACACTTGCATGTTTTCAAACTGCTAGGTTGGCAGAAGCTAGGTTTAACAATGGAAGCTCACCCTGATCCCTGAACCTTTCGGTCAGCAAGTCCAGCAGCTCAGTGGTTTAACCCGCTATGCCACCAGAGGCTCCTTCCACCAGGGGTTCCTTCCATGCCGTTTCGAGTTCTACATGAGATATCCTCTGATTGGCTGCAGTACATTTTCTGGCTTGTTCCAGACTTTTATAACATGCTGTTCCAGGTGAGATGTGTACTACAGTATGTATTGGGGTGTGCATTTTGTGGACACCCTGCCCTCAGCTGGCTTTATAGTGTTTGTGTAGACTCAACTTAAGAAATAGTGATTGGGCTGGATCCACCTGAAGCCTTGGAGTAAATCCTATGTTCTGCTCCTGTGCACTGATGGCTGGATGCAGCAGTTCTGCTGAGAATCTAGCCTTGTACTGTGTAGACTCCCCATAGCAGATGCACAGTGAGTCTACTTTAATTTGGCTATATAGACATGACCCTAGTCTTTGACCATTTGTTAGGAAACATTAAAAATGTTGACAAAGGGCAGATTGTTATTGCTTGAGCATCCCCCCTGCAAAAGTGGACCCTTTGTCCAAGGTAACTGAAATATTTAATATTTCAGAACTGTAAATAAAAATGACTTATAAATGTCTGTCAGAGCTTAAATTTGCCTCAGCTCTATACAGTGCAAATAAATTGTTCCCAGTTCAAAAGAAGTTCTCCCAGCAACTAAGATCTTTCTTGGTATGACAAGTCCTTGTTTACCACAATGTGCACTGTTGCTTGGTAGCCCTGCAAGTGCCAGATAACAGTAAAAAATACTCTTTTTTGAGAAAAACATCTCAAAGCAGGATTTTTGAAAACTGCATTATGAAAAATGCTCTTTATGACTCGTATTAAGCTGCACATCAGCATTTTAAAATAAAAATTCAAGCTTTACTTTTCAAAACAGCAAATGAGTAACAAGCATGGGGAAGGGAGGAGTTTCCTTTGCTGACTATGATCAAGCTTTTTAAACCTTGACTTATGCAATCAGATTTCAGCAACAAGACTGACATTTCTCTACTCTAGAACAGTGCTACTCAAAGCATGCACATTGGGTGTAAATGTGAACTGGTGTCTTTTAGCCATCAACTGCTGGTTTCTGGGGAGGTGAATTCAGTCTCCCACCCAGCCCAAATGGGAGATACTTGACTAGAATCACATGCCAGGAGAACACTTTGTAACAACAACAACAACAACAACAACAACAACAACAACTAACTTTATTTATCTCCCACCACCATCTCCCCAAAGGGACTCGGGGTGACTCACATAAACACTCCAAAGTGCAGCACTTTCACACTATCCCTCTCCAAATGGTAATGACTATCCTACCAGAACTCCATGTAATGGGGAGAGACAGGAGAAGAGGGGATGGAGTCCTGTCCATCCCTTGTAGGGTCAGGAAAATCAAATTTCTTCATCTTCTCCTGGCTTGTGTGTTCTTCTTCATTAATAATTTTTGTCATCTTTACCACACTCTGAAGTTGTTTGATCACATGTCCCAGTTTTCATCTATGAATTTCAGGAGGTTGTGTTTATGTGCCACTGCTGTTAAAAGGAATCTTAGCTAAGATGGGCTGCATCCAAGTTTGCAATTTCTACAGAAGTGCTTGAAGATGGGAATTGATCTATACTATCCCAATAATGCTGGTTTCACTATCAATAACACAGAGACACCAGAGGCACTCCAAGTGGCCAGCTTCTGGTCAAAGGAAATCTAGTATAATGCCAAGCTTTTAACTTTGTTTGTATTTTTAAATACAGTATAGTTTTGCTTATCCAACATAAATGGGCTAGCAGAACATTGGATAAGCAAAAATGTTGGATAATAAGGAGGGGATAAGTTAAGTACCAAAATCATCGTGTTTTACAACAAATTGACAGAAAAAGCAGTTCAATACATGATAACGTTACTGTCAACATATAGTGATTCTGTGCATTTTATAGGGTTTCTTTAAGCAAGCAAAGAATACTCAGAGGTGAATTTGCCAGTCCCTTTCACTGAAATATAGCCCATATCACCGGATATTAATTGGTGGTCTCTCATCGAAGTACTAAGATATTACAGGATCTGGCAGCTTTGGGGTCACTTTGTTTTACACACTTCATGCAGCTGCCATTTAGGCAGCCCACCTTGCCACAAGCACTGTGCTTATTAAAGAAATGTTAACAACCATATTACTAGGGCAGTAGTGATTAAGAGGCAAGAGGACCTGAGGCAGTTATCTAAACATACTTATGATTAATGATGCAATCATAAAACACAATTACTGGGGATTAGATCTCACTCCATGGAATAAGATCTACTGTGCTAAGTAAACACACACCAAATTCTAGCCACTCATTAGGATATAAGAGCCTGACCTCAATTGAAGCAGGCAACTGGTCCATAGTTTGGTGTTTTATTTTTGGGTGAACAATTGTTAGTTATTGACTTTTCTTTATTCTTTTTAAAGGCTTTAAGCATTACACTAAAAGATACATAAAACTATTAAGAAAGGAAAATAGAAAGAAATAGAAAAGTAGAAAAAGAGAACAATATTTCTTGCTAATAAGGCCCAATCATTTCAAAAACTAGAGCTGATAGGGGTAAACTGGTGCCATTTTTGGAATCAGCAGGTCAGACATACCCAGAAACAGATCTAACATTTGAGGCACAAAACATGTGTTGGCCAATGATTTTAGCTGCTACAGTTTCATCCTGCATAATCCAGGAATTTTTAGTTTGATGAAATGCTCATATTTCTCTGCTAGGCAGATGTAGCAGTGTAGTTCATGTGAGAGTGCACTAGAGTTCTCTAGAAGATAATTCTATTTATTTGGCCAAGAAAGAAAGAAAGAAAAAAAGAAAGAAAGAAAAGAAAAGAAAAGAAAAGAAAGGAAAGGAAAGGAAAAGAAAAGAAAAGAAAAGAAAAGAAAAAAGAAATTCCATGAGTCCTTAGTTGTTGTTTGTTCATTTTGGCAATGAATAGTTGCCACTTTGTTACTTTTGTCTGTAAACCGCCCTGAGTCCCTTTGGGGAAAAAGGGCAGTATATAAATAACAATGACGACAACAACAACAATAATAATAATTAGAATGAAACCATGACATGTATCTTGTGTAGAGCACGTAAACCCAGGAATTCTGTAGGAAATTCTAGGGACTGAATATGATCTTACACATGCCACACATTTTCTCTACCATTGAGGTAGAGGTCTTTACTTTCATTACCTGGACAGATTCTGGTCTGGAGAACAAAACCTGAGGATTAAACAGTTCTTAGAAGCCAGCAGAATAAAGGGGCATGTGAGAACAAAAATACCCAGAAAGCAAAGCTGACCTATTCATTCCTTTCTACCTCCTTGTTGGTTTGTTAGCTCTCAGAAATAATATGGCACTCCTAGACATATAACATGAAGGATCAATACGAAACTAATCTTACTTTAGAGTATAAAAAGAGAGTACAGAAATGTCTTGTTTTACTTCTTTGCTAAGTGATTCCACCCTGCTGCTGGATTTCAGGCCTTGCAGTTCATTTACTTCTTCTAGACACATCAGAAGGTCCCTCGTGAACACACTGGTTCAACCTTAAAGATTTCCACGTTGGGGTGAAATGCAAAACCTGATGAAACTCAGCAACCTGGAACTAAATTAAATGATGAAGGAGACCATCTCTTCATTTGTCACTTTATCTGGAAACTGTCATAGCCCATTACTATCACTCTGTGACCTGACACAGACTGATGGCACCTATAAGGCTGCTAAAAAGTCCTTGTTAAGACTGAAGGGCCACAAAATTAGATGTGGCATGTCCTTAAGTGCTTGGGAACTTTCCCTGCCTCCCACACACTCTCCTTTTGTCATCTGTCTATATACAGGTACTGATAGCGGCCAATTTATAATCAATGACAAAAAGACATGTGAGCTCTGCAGAGCAAAGGACTTCCTATGTTATTGGATTCAACATACACGGTACAGGAAAGGGGACTTTATTAAGACAGTGAATATATGATTTTCTTGGGAAAGTACCAGTTCAATCCAATATAAAAGTTTGAGGTGCTGGGGAGTTAATCGTCCACAGTCCAAATCTGGTGGTTACTAATATCGACTGGAGTGGATCTGTTGAACCAATTATTCAAATAGCAAATTGGCACTTCAGTAAATGAGAATGATTCAATGTGTCTACTGTAAGAGGGTGTGAAAAAGAGATGGAGATGTGGACCAAACCTTTTAAAAATTTTATTCTACAACTTAATCACAAAAGGAACAACCCCTTTTTATATTCTTCAAGAGATTTAAGTGTTTATTGCACACAGTCCTTGTCTCATTGAAAAAAGCATCTTTCCTAGATTGAAAGATAGGAAAAGCACAATGCTACCATTGATACTATACCTGTTCAATAGCATTGGTTCCCACATTAGTCTTTTCCCATTTAGTGCTGAAGGTTGATTTTAACCATGCTCTTACCACTACTTGTAGTGTCTGGTGAACTTTATCAACCTCATCAAACAGCCGGTGGCAGAAGGCAGTGGCACTCCACTTCACCGCGGGGAATCCGGCGCCCCGTGCTTCCCCCATAGATAAAGGCAACACATGAAGCCTTGCATGTTGCCGCAGCAGTGATGGCATGCCAATTCCGCCCTCCTTCATCCACAGAGCTGGCCCAACATCATCTAATGGAAGCCAGCCAACTCCCTGGGTGACTGGGGCTAGATTGGCATATGCAGCCAATTCTAGCCCCATATGATGTGGTTGTATGTATGTGCTTTTTCACACAGCTGCTTAAATCAACCAGGAAGCTGCAGTTGCACTTAGTAATACAATATCATGTGTTGTGCACTTTATGGAAGATCCCACCTATGCCCTCTGTCATGCCCTCTGTCATGTATTTGGTTTTGAAAAGAACAAAACCTGCATCACTCTTTTCTCAATCCTCTATTATGTAGCTTGAGGAATTCCATATATATATACATATATATATATATATATATATATATATATAGCGCTATTTTTGAATTGGTTGGGTTTGTCTCTTGACCAAACATCCTCAAGGTAGTTTTCTCGATATAATAGTAGCATATGTGGAAATTTCCAGTTAAAAAAATCAAGTGTTTTCCCAATGATCATCTACTGGGAGAACACCTATGACCTCATCAGATGGAGTACTTTTGGTGGCATGCACCACTTCATCTTTACTTTTGTGATGGAGCCCACTGGCTCCATGCCATGGTGTAAAGCTGCTTTTGGTGGGGATCCATTGCCAAAGTAAAAAATAAACTGGTGTATGTCACTGCAGCAGCAAAATGAGAGGCCTCCTGTGTTGTAGTGGATCAATGTGGGGAAGCCAACACTTCCCTCGTGGGATGGGGCAATGTGTAAGTTGGGTGATGCGGGGCATGAGGCAATGTGTTCCCATGTTCCACTCCAACAGGCAGTGCCAGATTCACCATGATGCATGGCAATTCTAATGGCCAATATGATGGAGTCACAGAACATCAACATTATGTGATAAACTTGCCAAAAGGCTGGATTAACCCAATACAATTGGGATAAGCACCCCAATCATCTTTTCTAAACATTCAGAATTAGAGTCCTGTTTCTTCTGCTTCTTTTCTGTTATAGTTCAAATTACCAAATTGATTTAGATTCTTAAATAGTAACATTTCCAAGCTCTGGACACTATCTTGTTCTCAGGCAGCAAAATACTGGATGCAACAACACATATCCCCTCTCACTGGGATCATTCTATTTTTGTGCAAGTGTTGCCATTCATAACCACATTAAAATTGCAGTCTGTTCCCTCTTTTCTCTCTCTTTCCTGGCAGAAGTATTAAGACTGTGTATTGAATCTTTAAAGAGTGTGTTGGGATTATATTAATGCACAGATCTTTGAGACAAGCACAGATTTATTTCCAGCAAGAATGAAATAGTAGAAAGCATGAAGGAAAAAACATATGGACCCTCCTGAATAATAGGCATTGAAGATGGAAACGACCTTTTCAGATGAAATGATATATCAATAAGTTAAACGACAGACGACCCACTCTTATGTTCTAGCTAACAAAAGTACCTTGTTGTATGCTATCCAGTGCCATTCAAATAGGGATTTAATTTAGATGATTGACTGCAACAAGGTGACACTTTATTATGGTGGTCACTTATCTAGTTATAAGTCCAATTCCTGAGGGTGGCATTGGGAGACAGCTGCTAGGTTTCATAACCTTTAAGCTATTGTCTTGCCTCCCATGGTATTCAATGAATGTATGTAGCTACAGGTCTCTTTGTCCTAAGGGTCAGCTGGAGCCAATGTTTGAATGCTGTGATGGGCTGCATGAGGGTCAAGAACTGAAGCTGAATCCCAATAAGATGGAGGCTCTGTGGATTGGTGATTCATAGATCCAGGATAAATGACCTGCCCTGAATTTAAGCTTCCCTCAGATCACGAGGCACATCAACAAAGCTGCTCCAAGCTGTAGAGGCAGGATCTACTCTAGTTCCAACTCAAACCTGTCAACAAAACAATGGCCTGCAGATTGACAATGCTCAATAAATACTCCAGTCCCCATGAAAGGGGATAAACAGTACCACAGAATCATTGCATTAATGACTCAAGCAAGCAACATTATACACAAAATTCTACAACAAAGAGTTTTATTTGTTATATCAGGGCACATCCACACAGAATTAAAATTTGTGCCAAAGCAGGTTTTGAAAATCCACACCAAAGCATGTTAACAAAGGGCTGTCTGTATACTAAAAATATGGGATTTTATTCTTTTTTTATTGGCTGGATCAGATATATTGCAACAATTTGAAGGCAAGAGCCTTCTCCTGCCACCTACTGGACCAATATATATTGCAATATGCACAATTTTGCTCATATAATCACACTTTCTCCACAGTTCTATTTTTGTGTAAATAACTCACTTACCGGCCCATTGCCTTTTTGACTTAAAATGAGCCTTAGGTTTTTCATGACATAGCTAAAGCACTGAAAAAGGTTTTGAACCTACGGATTTTTTCTTTGATTTGGCTTGCATTACCATTTTCTTTCTGCAGCATATTTAAATAAATACTGTTGTTTGACCTCATCACAAGTGTGTGAGGGATTGTGGCTGTATGCAAATAGCTGCCCAGGCATTTAAACCGGAACTTTAGATTTTCCTGGATTGAGCAAAAGCTAGTGTGTGCGTGTTTCCCTAGATAGTGCCTTCCAAACGTTTTGGGTTATTACGATAATAACTCCCAACAGGCCCAACTGGCACGGCCAGTGATAATGGATTATGGAAATCTCAGTCCTAATCATCTGGGAAGCAATAGTTGATGGAGAGTTGCTTTAAAACACCCAGTTTGATCTGGATTCTGATTCAGGGAGAGATTTATAGTTCAAAGAAGAATAAAAAAGACAAGTTTAAGCTGTCAGATATGAGCTCCTTCTCTCTCTTTCTTTCCTCCTGCTCATTATTTAACCCTCAGAACAACCAATGCATGAGCTACAGAGCCCAAGCACACAGAGAGCAAGAGGCTGGTCCAAAGTCATAAAGGGAAGATTGGAACCCAAGTAAAGTCCTAGTTGATCACCAAGTAGTAAGTAATATTTGGATAGGATAGTTTGGGAAAGAAGGGACAGTAAATGTTGCCTTTCCCCCCTGATCACAGGTTCTGGTCAGAGTCTTGTAGATTTATTGATATGTGTGTTTGCAGCAAGCAAGTTACCAGGTGCTGGAACAGACCTTGTCACTGCTCTTTACTCCAAACAAAGCGATATAGGCTGTCATAAACTTGCAATTTTCTTCATATGTATCTGTTTCAGCGGGGGCTGCTAAGGGCAAAGGCAATTCTCACTTTGCCAGCCAGAGAAAGCATAAACATGGATTGCAAACAGACTCATCACCTCCTGGTGCTTGCTATATTTACATGAGGCTCTCGGATTTTTTAATGTTCAGAAATACATACCAGACTCCCTTGATACCTTCAGATGATGGGAACAAAAATCTCATGATGGGAACAAAAACGTTAGAACTGGATGACTCTCAGGGCCCTTCCACACAGCCATATAAACCAGAATATCAAGGAAGAAAATCCCGCAATATCTGCTTTGAACTGGGTTATCTGAGTCCACACTGCCATATATTCCAGTTCAAAGCAGAACATATGGGATTTTATTCAGCTGTGTGAAAAAGGCCTCCATGCAGAAGTCCACCCCTCTTCAAGCTCATTAATAAGAGTATGGTGGCCGTCATCTGACCACATCCAAGTTGTTTCACGCTGGAGAATAACTTCCCTTTTATTAGCCATCTCAGGGAACTCGAGCTCAATATGAATCATAAGAGCAAACGGAAAACAAACAGAAGATTGTGAAAGAAAAGGAATTATGCCAGTTCAAACAAATGTTGTAGAGTGTTATATTTAGAAGTAATATATTTTAAGAAACCATTAGGGAGTTTCAGAATGTTGAAGTATCTAAATATAAACAACTAGTTGTAATAGTTATAACTTCATTATTGGGAAAAGGTATCCATGTAACATTACAATTAGTGTTTAATGGAGGATAGCTTCACTCCTTCCATGCTACAATGATCATTTTTTTAAAAGGCAATTTTATAGGTACAGGAGTATGACCTCACTAAAATATGGAGGACAAACGTCATATGGTCCAACTGCTGGTTCAAGTTTCTGCCTAATGCTTGGTTGCAGTTGTTGAGGTAATGATGTGAGAGATGGAAAAAGAGTGTGCCAGAAACTTGTAGCATTCAGATTTTTAAAAAGTCAAAAAACTGAAATTCCCACTTTTATTACTTTTAAGAAATTGCAAAGGAAACTGATAAGCTTGAAATATAATAATAATAATAATAATAATAATAATAATAATAACTTTTTCGACATTGGGAATATTTCTTTTAAAAGGAATAATCTTAGCTGTGCTGTGACAAATAAAACCTTAATTTGGGGGACCTTTCAAAATAAGGCTCCTGGTTATGATGGTTATGATAGCTAGATGGAGTGGATGAGGGATTAGAGGACATCCAAACCCAAACTGGGAAACAAATCGTCCAGGAATACCTGGCCACACTTAATGAGTTCAAGTCCCCAGGGCCAGATCAACTACACCCAAGAGTATTGACGGAACTAGCGGAAGTCATCTCGGAACCATTGGCAATAATCTTTGAGAGTTCTTGGAGAACATGAGAAGCTCTAGCAGATTGGAGGAGGGCAAATGTGGTCCCAATCTTTAAGAAGGGAAAAAAGGATGACCCAAACAATTACTGTCCGGTCAGCCTCACTTCGATACCAGGCAAGATTCTGGAAAAGATTGTTAAGGAAGTGGTCTGCAAACAGAAATATCTTGGAGTCCTCGTGGACAGCAAGTTAAACATGAGACAACAATGTCATGTGGCGGCAAAAAAAGCCAATGGGATTTTGGCCTGCATCAATAGGAGCATAGTGTCTAGATCTAGGGAAGTAATGCTACCCCTCTATTCTTCTTTGGTTAAACCATACCTGGAATATTGCGTCCAATTCTGGGCATGACAATTGAAGAGAGATATTGACAAGCTGGAATGTGTCCAGAGGAGGGCATGTTTAGCTTAAAGAAGAGACGGCTGAGAGGAGATATGATAGCCATGTATAAATATATGAGAGGAAGCCACAGGGAGGAGGGAGCAAGATTGTTTTCTGCTTCCCTGGAGACTAGGACGCAGAACAATGGTTTCAAACTACAAGAAAGGAGATTCCATCTGAACATGAGGAAGAACTTCCTGACTGTGAGAGCCATTCAGCAGTGGAATTCTCTGCCCCAGTGTGTGGTGGAGGCTCCTTCTTTGGAAGCTTTTAAACAGAGGCTGGATGGGCATCTGTCAGGGATGCTTTGAATGCAATATTCCTGCTTCTTGGCAGGGGGTTGGACTGGCTGGCCCATGAGGTCTCTTCCAACTCTATGATTCTATGAGAGGATTTTTTTTTTTAGAATGCTGAAATCCCTCTACCTTTAATACCCACTGCTGAAAGTAACCAGCATGTTTCTATCACGTACGTGCACACAGTATTTACTTAAGTAGCGATTGTCTTCTTTCTTGTACTTCAATGTATAGGACATAACACAAAGCACAATGTATAGGACATAACACAAAGTACAGAAACTGCAGGGGAAAAGGGAAAAAGTGAACACAATGTACTTAGATATATCTCTTATTCCTAGAGCCAGAATGTAAAATTAATGCCTAAGCTACCATCTTCACGTCTCCTTAGTTCCTGACAATTTGCATGGCTGATATTAACCAAATAAACTATACAATGAAGGTTTGAGTCAGAAGAACAATTACACAATACCTTCTTTTCTCTGCATGGCAATCCATGCCATTTGAATTTCTTTTGAAGTATTGCAGATTAGCACCATCTCTAATAACTATCTTATTTGGAGTTTCAAATTCTGTGTCATCTCTGACAATGGGCTCAATGAGGCAATCACCTGACAGGTGATGAATAAAGTGAAGGATGAGACAATGGCAGCACACCCCTGCCTATTTGTTTTTGTTGGGAGAGGAGTATTTGATGTTCAACACAGTGTGCCATTGTCTTTAAAGTTGGCCTGCTGCATACAGATGGTATAACAAATGCAGGAAGGTAGTAGTAAGATTTTATATTTATTTCTCAGATGAAGAAATATAGAAAAATAATCTCACCGCTGCTCAACCAA
Organism: Anolis sagrei; assembly: GCF_037176765.1. Classification (NCBI taxonomy): domain Eukaryota; kingdom Metazoa; phylum Chordata; class Lepidosauria; order Squamata; family Anolidae; genus Anolis; species Anolis sagrei. Next base: position 87,811,553 of record NC_090021.1, read on the forward strand.
ATTATAACGATGACACCTCCACTACAGACTAGCTCACCGAATTATAGAGGGAGTATGGCTGTTGAAACCAACTGAATATTTAAAAGTTAGGAACTGGGAACCACTGGCACTGAGAGACTTAAAATAATTCTTTAAAAGATATCCACTGCCACCATATAAATGATAATCAGGCTGAGGTATTATTGAGAGATTGTTCAGTAACACACTATGTGTCACTATAGTTTTCTTAGAGGCTGTTACAAGCTGGCTTGAATAATGCTTTGACCACAAAGGTATTCACACTGAGGCTGGTATAGGTTGATAAAAATAACAAGAACGTTTATTGAACGGGCTTGAAATATTCAGATACAAAAGCTTAATGGTGTCAGTAAAATACTGGCATAAAAAGCTTGCGGTTTTGTTAAAGATCTTAAAAACTTCTGGATACAAGTCTTAAGAGTTTCAACATAGAAAATTACTTCAAGAAATGAATGTCTGAAAGTAACTCCCAAAAATCCCCCTTAGGAATCTAGCCAAAACCCTGAACTAGCCTTCCTTAGGAAATGAACAGACCACTAACGGGGTTCTGTTCCACACAGTATTCTACCTATCTTCAATAGCTACTCTAAATACTACACCAAAGACTGACCCAAACTTCTTCAAAACCCAAACTGCTCTTGCTAACACTCTCTACCCTTTCCAAGCTCCAACTGGCAAACTGGGACCTCAAACCTCAGTTTAAAAGACATTTTTCCTTTAGATCACATAGGCTCTGCCCTCCTCTTCCTAACCAATCCTAGCCTTCTAACTTTCCCCCCTAGACTTGAACAGGCCCCCTTAAGGCAAACCTAACCTAAGATGGCATCTCCCTGTCTCCCTTTCCTAAAATGGATGCCGTGCTTCGCCAGGCCCACTTCCTTAGGCCTAAGCTAGCCTGCTAAGGTAAGTGATTTATTACAGATGGCATGGAGAATACAGTCCCATCAGCAGTGAAAAAAACTTCTGTACATGGAAAGGCTGGAGAGAGAATGTATTTTTGTCTGCATTTTTTCTTCAAGTGCAAAATTGTTTTGGCCTTCTTTGGCTGTTCTAGACCATGTCTACACAAGGGAAAAATTCCATACTTACCCTGGAAGTCTTCCGGCAGTCTTCATGGTGAACAATGACTTCTGGCAAGTATCCAGCATTTTTAATCCTTAAGCTGACCTTGCTGTAGTGGAAACATTGAGGAAGATCTTTGAATATCGAGAAAATAGGTTTTATGTTCACAATTATTTTGGAAGACCTTAAGACAGGCATCCTCAAACAACAGCCCTCCAGCTGTTTGGACCCCCAGTTCCCAGAATTCCTGACCATTGAACCAGCTCACTGGAGCTTCTTGGAGCTGGAGGCCCAAACAGTTGGAGGGCTGCAGTTTGAGGATGCCTGCCTTAAGGGTTAAAGCTTCTTTAAGAACTATTATTGCTGAATATATTTCATAGTCAGAATTAATTGGGAAGGTATGGTGTTAGAATGCAGAAAGATGCTTTCAGTTGTCTAACCTGGTGGTCACCATCTAGTCATTTGGTTTATCTATTATGTTTTGATCAGCCTAGTTAAAGTTACCAAAGTAATTATTATACTTTGATTTCAGTGATTAATAGAAGAACTTTTTAATTTTCCACACAACTAAGTGATAAGACATCTAAGTGAAACAAAATAATTAATTAAAGAAGGTAACTATCTATATAAACAATTTATCCAAACTCTGAACTCAACTACAGACCAGGATTGATATTGTAGGTTGACTGTGAGGAATCCCTTGCCAGTGTTTCAGCTGGGGTATCTGATAGACTTATTGGGAGATAACTTTTCTAGGCTGGTATATTTCATTATTTGATGCTTTGCCTGCAGTCTTAACTATTTTTGTGCTTATTGCCTTTGCTTGTGCTTTGTTTCTAAAGTGGACCTGGAAAATGTCATTACTATAACAAGAGTAATGAATTTTTGTTATTATTTCATTATAGTAATTGCTCATGCGCATAATTACTATAATTGAGGAAACTTCAGGGGATCCTATCTCCCTCATTTTAAGGCTATTGTGGTGAAACTTGCTACCATGCCAAACACATTTACCACTGTTATCCCACTAAATTTCAGAACATTTCACTTATCCATGTAATTTTGGGGAAATTTCAGTTTTTATAAATGACATTTTTTTTTTTTGCAAAACAACTATAAGAGCTATCTTCTTGAATTTTCTATACAATGACACAAAGTGACAGGGGATCATCCCCCCCCCCAACTTTCAGAAATATTCATACATCTACTGATTTTAGGGAATTTTTTAAAAGTTTTGACAAAACCCCTTTTAAATATAAATAAATAAATAATGTAAATAAATAAATATAAATAAATATAAATAATAAAAAAAAACTTTATTTATACCCCGCTACCATGTCCCCAAGGGGACTCGGGGCAGCTTACATGAGGCCATGCCCATCAATATAATATACACAATATAACACAAAAACACAACAGAAAATCAGAAAAAATAACCTACAATTAAAAAAAAACCAATGTATATGAGCGACACAACAATATAAAATCAAAACATTACAACATTAAAAATGATCACCATGGACAGGGCCAAATTCAAGGATTAAAATTTTAAAACACTGGGTGATAGAGTAATGTAAAATATGAGGGAGGGGCTCCGGGGGATGAGGTAGGATTTAATTACACAACAAGAAAATAAAGTGCTTCTGAGGGCATTTTTGGTCAGAGATTATCATGTAATCAATCATTGAAGGCACACTGGAACAGCCAAGTTTTCAGGCTCCTCCTGAAGATTGCCAGAGTGGGGGCTTGCCTAATATCTCTGGGGAGCGAATTCCAGAGCCGAGAAGGCCCTCTCCCTCGTCCCCACCAGTCACGTTTGCGATGGAGGCGGGAGCGAGAGGAGGGCCTCTCCGGAAGATTGAAGAGATCGTGTGGGTTTGTAGAAGGAAATACAGTCACGCAGGTAGGCGAGTCCCAAACCATTCAGGGCTTTATAGGTAAGAACCAGCACCTTGAATTGGGACCGGAAAATAAATGGCAGCCAATAGAGATCCTTAAACAGGAGGCTTGACTGCTCTCTGTAATTTGCACCAGTTAGTAATCTGGCTGCGTTGGACCAGTTGGAATTTCCGGGCCGTCTTCAAGGGCAGCCCCACGTAGAGTGCATTGCAATAGTCCTATCTAGAGGTAACTAAGGCGTGAACCACCATGGCCAAATCTGACTTCACGAGGTACGTTCGCAGCTGGCCATAACAATGAATGTCTCTCGTATTAACCAATAAAAGAAACCAATATTAACCAATTCTACATTTTCATAGAATCCTAGAGTTGGAGGGGACCCCCAAGGGTCATCTAGTCAAACTCCTTTCTTCCAGGCAGAAGGGCACCATTAAATCTGCTGACAGATGGCCACGCAACCTCTAAATTAAGTTATTAATTATTGACATGCAGTATGTTGGATTACCTGCACTCACTATTTAAGAAAAAGCATCTCCCCCTTTAATGTCTTTGGTTCAGGCCAAGAGATAAATTCCAGAAACATGATGGTACTGATCTCTTACTACAAACAGCAATATGACCTAAGGTGCTTCCATACAGCACTAAATCACAGGTTTTAAACAGGGAGAAAAATCCTGAGACTTCTGAAGAAGTCCACATACAGACCTGTTGGTCCTGGGATTTCTGCCTTCATTGTCCAGATTTCTTGCTTTGTTGCAAGATTTAGAAGCTCCCAAGACGGCCACTGCAGAACTTCCTCCAGAAACTTTCACATTTTTTTAAAAAAAACCCTCAAGATGTGGATATGCAGAGAATCACTGCAGTGAATCACTGTAAATGTTCTGTTCTTTGTCCTGGCCAGAGAAACAGGCACACAGAACTTTGGAACAGAACTTGATCATTATTGACACTTTTTAGAGCCAGGATACATGGCCATCTGTTCAGACAGATTTGGTTGCGTACTTGTAACATCAAACAACAGGGTGCTGTTCCTAGGTTATACATGGATATTCCTGATTGCTCTTCTTGTGAAAAGATGTACAACATTGACAAGGGGGTCACAACTTTGTCCTGGTCAGAGAAAATATGCTTTCCACACGTTTCATGAAATTTCTGGCACAAAAACAAAGTTTTTGCCATCTACTCAAGTGTCATCTTCTTTTTTGGAACAGACCAATCAGGAACAAACATCTAAAACCCGGGAACAATCCCAGATAAAAAACCCCATGATTTCCAATTGCAGGGACATGCAGACATGTGAAGATCTGCATATTCACCTGGAAATCTCGTGTTTTTGCCTTTTGTAGCAATTGCTTCCGTGTTTACAGGGAATGGCATTTGGCCACCCTCCTGTTTGCTGAAGTTTCTGAGATAAAGGTATTGTCTGGACAGACCTCTGGTCTTCATTGACCTAAATCAACCCATGCTTGTGAGCCAGCTGAAAATGAAGTGCAGGAACATTCACAACCCTTGTGTGTTCCATCTTGTCCCCAAACTCTGTTACATGACAGATTTGAGGAGAAGTTGTGCAATTTCTGATTTTCATTTTATGAAGGATATGGTTCAAGAAACTCACTTGTTCCTAGAGAGTACACACTGATGTCTGGCCACCCTGCCCCACTAGCAGCAAATCAGTCTCTTACAGAAGGAAAGGGGAGGAATGGGGCAGGAGAAAATCCCCAGGGTGGCCGGTTGCCTGGGGCAGAATGGTTGGCTGATTGGGCCACACTGCCCCACAAGGAGCAAATCAGTTCCCTACAGATGGAAAGGAGAGGGAATGGGAAGGAGGAGACCCCCAGGATGCTTGGAGGTCTGGGATGGAGTGCTTGATTGACTGGGCCACTCTTTAAGAAAGTGACTCACTCCTTGACACTGCTCAGCAGCAGCTGCCACCGTATATCTCCGACCTTATGGACAGATACCAAGCACCACAGTTTCTGGTGCAGGACTCCCCCACAATTGATGAAACTCTTTAAAAAATGGCAAAACTGAGAGGTTGGGAAAGGGAGAGAGGATGAGGTAGTTGGTTGAAATTCTGAAAGAGCTGTCTTGGCAGTGTGGCAATGGGGCATGCCACATGGCCGTTGGGGCAGCTTGTAAGCATTGTTGTTTATAAATATTGCTGTTTGAACACACTGATGTTTGAAAACATTTGTATTTGAAAACATTTGTGTTTGGTTGGTTATTCTCTTGGATTTTGAGCAGTGCACATGAGCATTGAATATACCCTTCTACAATAACCAAGAAAGGATATGTTTTGATTTAATAGGATTTAAAGTTATGAAGGTGTGTGTCACCAATAAGATTCCAGTTTCTATGTGGGGCCTAGAGAGGAATATAAGAGAAGAAAAATAAGAGATGGCAGATATCAGGAGAATTATGAAGCATAGCAAACAAACAAACCAGTTTGGGAATTATTGTGTCTGCAAAATCTGAAGGTCGAAGGAATAGGTTTTTCCATGAACATATGAAAAGACAATTGCCACAGGTGTGGTTTCTTGGCAGCTACTGAGAAAAAGTAAAAAATTGTGTTCAACATTTTTGGAAAATATCACCACGCTGTGCCACAGCTGTTGTATCGTGTCAGTGTTATTATCAGTGTAAGTGCATGAAAAATTAAGAGCAGATGTACATGCCTTAAGCAGGAGAAATGCTAGAAAAGTGGAAGTGGATACAACTCCCTTTGGGTAACCACCATATATACATTGCTGAAAGAGAGAACGTTTGTCACCAAGAAAGAGAATAAAAGAAGCCACTGGTTTGTCTCAGTTTATATGTACACATTAAATGGAGAGATGCAACAAGGGGACTGTTATAAGATGACCTGGCCCTGTGTGGCATCTTCTGCCCCCATACTATCTTAACTACTTGGAAGGTGAACTGGCTGTGCAGGGAACAGATCAGAGACTATATAATTGAATCAAAACAACAATTTATTAACTGACAAGAATTTTAGACTTTCCTCCTGATTCTCACTACAAAGTCTTTATGAGGAGAGGTAAAATCTTTGAGAGATAGGCATAGTTCTGGCCAAACTGAGGCTCTTGAATCTTTATTTCTTCTTTTTATCTCTTTCTTGTATGATTTTCAACTGTCTCTATGATGGTCTCAATATTGAACTCTGACTGGACTTCAATAGCGCTCATACAGCTCTGACTGCACATGTTATTTTGTAGACCCTCCGGCCCTCCTCTCTCTTCACCTTCCAGTCATGAAAAGGTTAACTGTTCCAAGAACCAGCAGTGCTTTGCCTGAGGGCCTGCCCCTGAGGGGATTCTTAAAGGGGCAGAGTGACGGAGGCTTAAAATGCAAAGAGGCTGTCTAGACTGACCCCTAGAAATTGTACATAAAATATTAATCCCTCAAATTAAAAAGGGTTTAATAGGGGTAAGCAGTGAGGTCCTTCATGGGGTACAGTATGACTGATTGCATTTTACAAAGTTTTTGTATGTTTTTGTTTTATATGTGCATTTAATCTAGCTTTGATTTAATTTTTATAACTTTTTTAAAGTCACCTTATATTACAGTATTGGAAAAAAAGGTAGGGTTGGGGTAAGCTAATACTGATGATAATGGTGAAAGTCAGAAAGTAAATGTTCACTTTAATGATGATGATGGCTTTATGACTAGTGAGAACCAAACCATTACCTTTTTTTTGGGGGGGGGGGGAGTGGCAGGATAAGAAAGTAAGAAAATATGTGATTTTCCTTCATACTTAGAAAATCAAAAACAGCAACAAAAACTCTTGAAGTTTTCAACACTCCATGAAAGTTACTGAAATTAAAACTGATATTATCTCATCCCTACTCATTCCTCTTTGCTCCTATAAGCAGGTGAAAAATGATTAAAAGGACTAAGGAAGTGTACCATTGTACTTGACCTTCAAAGATCAGGTGTGTTGCAGTTAACACTTCTATTTCATTCAATTTAAGACATCTTTCCCCCACTATTCTCTCCCCCCCCCCTCCTTTCTTTCTCTCATTCACTCAAAGTGCACACATGGGAAGATTTTTCTGCATAAAACCTGAATGATGGATAATTGCTCAATTCTGTAATCTTTTTAGAATGGCAAATTATCATTGTGGGTGCTGCAAAAGCAGAGATGAACATCTCTTCAACAAGCCTCCTCTGCCTTTAATTCTCCATGTAATGGAATAACTAAAGTTAGCAGTAAGTAGTCACTTTAAAACAACTGTGGGCAAGAAGACTGATGAGTTCATCAGCAGAAGGGCTTGGATGATTTGTGGATCTCTCAAAGGCATGAATCCCCCAAACCCAATGTTAGCCAAAGGCTGATTTAGCAACTGGAGTGTATAATGAGAACATGAGTCTGTTTATTAAAAGAAAAAAAAGAAGAAGATATATGGTGTGATAATATGTATGCCTTCAAAAGCTTTTTTGAATGGGTAAGTATTAGTCTCTTTCTCAAATTGCAATGTGGTAAACGTTGACAACTGGGAACCATTTGCCAATGCACATATTAATTGCATGCTATTTTACTGTTGCATCAATTATATTTATTATTATTGTTATTATTGTTATTATTATTATTATTATTATTATTATTTACAGTATTTATATTCCACCTTTCTCACCCTTGGGGGGACTCAAAGCGCTTTACACAAAAATAATGGCAAATTTCAATGCCTTACATTGGGCCAATACATTGGATGCCAATACAAACAATTACAACAGTAAAACCACATTTAAACATACATCATAATTAAAACAATACATCAACAAGCATTAAAACAATAAAACAGTCTTGTCAGTCAAATCGCCATTCCAGTCAATGTCCCTCTAAAATGCTACATACATCTACTGTCTGAAGGCCTGGTCCCAGAACCATTATTTTAATTTTTTTCTAAAAGCCAGGAGGGAGGGAGCTGATCTTACCTCATTTGGGAGTGTGTTCCATAAGCGGGGGGCCACAGCTGAAAAGGCCCTGTCTCTCATCCCCACCATATGCATTTGTGCTGTTGACGGGAGTGAGAGCAGGGCCTCCCAGGATGATCTTAGATTACGAGATGGAACGTAGGGATGGATGCATTCGGACAAGTAAGCTGGACCAGAACCGTATAGAGTTTTATAGGTCAAAACCAGCACTTTGAATTGGGCTCGGAGATGGACCGGCAGCCAGTGGAGCTGGCATAGCAGGGGGATGGTATGCTCCCTGTATGTCGCCCCAGTTAGTAATATAGCTGCTGCCCATTGGACTAGCTGAAGTTTCCAAACCATCTTCAAAAGCAGCCCCATGTAGAGCACATTGCAGTAATCTATTCGGGATGTAACCAGAACATGGACCACCATGGCCAGTATGATACCCCATACAGTATGATACCCCATTATCCTTGGACTTCATATTCACTGTTCCACTTACATTCCAAAATATACTTTCACTGTAAATATTTGTGGACTTCTCTAAAATCTATTGTGCTATGCTTCCAGTTTAAGTATAATCAAAACATAGGGTTCACTATTAAATGTGGTTTCAGGTACCTATATTTTGGAATGCCTCCTCTACGGATGTGGGGATCATAGTGTACAATACTCACACAATGAACTAAAAGCTGATTCTTCTACAAATTAGAGGACATGGAGAAGGTGCTTTTAAGCAAAGGCTGGAATACTGTTGGGGTGTTATAAATGTATAACCTAGAGCTATTCATTGTAATGGTTTAGTATTCACAATCCCTTGTATTTTCTAGTTCAGGAGGGTACATAGGGACTGTGTTATTCCCCCAGTCCCCTTACTGGGCAGTCACACAAGAACTAGATGACTAGTATTCCCATCTCACTTTGGGTGAGGAGGAATTGCAACAGAGGCCCACTCCTGCTTGTTGTAACAGGGATTGCTCCTGGGAGGAGATGGGAATGTCAGTCTGCTGCTTCCAGAGCAATGGGGTAATGGACGCCCATTGATTGCAGTAGCTGCTGACCAATAAGTGTAGATGGGGGTGGCTGGGGTGGGGGGAAGCAGAGCAAGATGTATTGCATGGCTTCATAATTGTGGTGATTACCCATTTGTAACTCCCCAACAGGATTCCAGCCAAGGCTTTTAATAGGAAAGCAACATGTTTCAATCACCTAGTCTAATGCTGGTGTGCATGTTTGTGTATTTGTCTCTTTGTGTGTCCAGATGTCACTTTAAACTAGGGGTGAGTAAACTGGGGGCACACATTCACTACACATGCACAATAAAACAAAACAAAGAAAATTTGCATCCAAAATGGGGGATCATGCCCCCTGGTGCTTTGTGATGGGAATAATTTACTATATAAAGACAAGCCAGTTTTAGAAAGAAGGTGGGTATTTTGTTCCTGAAATAGACTTCAGGTATATGGAATGGTCTTTAAATAGCAGACTATCTCAGTGAAGCTTGTGATGCTTTTTTCTCAGTCAGAATAATTTGTATTGAAGGAAGTACTACGGTCCTGAGGCGCTATGGAGATAGTATTAAAAGGTAACCGAATCTCACAATCATACTGCCCTCCAATTTGTAATTTTCTGATGCTTTCTCATCATTCTAGATAATTATTATTGCTACTGCTACTGCTACTACTACTATTATTCTCAATGCTGACTGAGAGAACATGGATTGAAAAACACATTGTTCAGTTTCATTTGATACATGGAAGAATTGTTCATATGGAAGCTGGACAATCTGATGGGGATGTCCTTTAGTTCTCTGTAGCTTGTTGTGCACTTTTAGTTTTAGAAAAAAATACATTTCTCACGAGGGATGTAATTTTTAACTACATTTATTGCAAACGAAAGGAATGAGTCACCTTATCAATTTTCTTCTCAATGTAGAAAGTCTTTAGAAACTTTGCAGTTTCTGAAGGTTATTTACAATTTAGGGACTTATTCTGCACCAACTTTGCACATGGCTGCTTTGCATGAAATAACATCTACTCTGTGGAAAATAGTATTTCTCCATATTTTCTCTGCAGAAAGTATGATTTCTATGTAAAACGCCCATGTGGGTATTTAGCACAAAATAAATCTCTAACTATCATCTGTCCATGATTCTTCATATCAGGTTTCCTGACACCCAGATATATATTTTCCATCATTTGCCAAATATTTTCAAATATTCTTCCCCCTCATATATTTTCTACTGTAAATCCAATCTCTCAAATTCAGTACAACTGACAGGCAAAGAAAACGTAAACAGTAGGTTTTCTAGCACCCTCCTGTGAAACTCACTAGATTGGTTTGTGAAACTGAGTAAAGCTGTCTGACTGATTAGACACAACTGGAAAATGGAGATCAGACTTTCTCAAATGAAATTCATAGATCTGAATTTAACAACCTAAATTTTCGTTATTTTTCTTATTCCTATGTAAGCTTAACTTCAGTCCTTTGCTGCAGGTACTCTTTAGGGGACAACCCTTTAATCCTGCAATATTGTGGTGCCTCAAAAAGCACATATAAAACAGAATGCTGCAGAATTCAAGGTGTGAACAAGTATCAATGCCTCACTGCCTGCAATGCTAGAGATTAGGGGACTGAAAAGGCAAAAATAGGGGATGGAACAGGTTTCTAATTGCTGGTTATGCCATTATTTTGCTCATGCACACCCACTGGCATGAGCAAAATATGGCATTTCCACTGATAATATGTGAATGGAATATCTGCAAATTTAACCGTTATATTTTTCATTTGTTAGGTTCTCTTTCTTATTGGGAAAAAAGCATAAGGTGCAATTCTAGATCAACTATGTAGTTAAGTACTTAAATAAATAGCATTTTTTGGCCAGACCCCTTCTTCCCACAATCCTGGCTTACTGGGTAGCAGCCACTGCAAGAGATAGGAGTCTGTTCTGCTGTCGAACAGAAGATTAATGTTTCCATCCCTTCCTATGAAGCATTTCCAAGGCAAAAGGAACTTGTGTCAGCAGTCCTGCTTCTGACTGTCACATGTGAGATCATTCAAGGGAATGGAGTGGATGCATCAGTCCGCTGTATCCAGATTAACAAGAGAAGAGATCCTTGTCACTGACAGAGGCAGCTGCCTGGGAAGTCAGGACTGGGTGCTATCTACGATATTTACATATATGATCCTATACTATTGAATACGTAGGTATCATGAATATGAATCAGTTACAGAGAGGCAACTATAGCCGATTGTGAGTGTTATCCATATTTTGTTTACATTGATCCTATACAATTTCACAAATTCCAACTTGTTTGACACTATGTTCTACAAAAAAAACCCTTTTCTTTATAGAGTTGCAGAATCGTTACTTGCGCATAGAACATAACTGTGCATTTATTAAAACTTTAAAAGAAAGGAGTGTGCCATAACCTCAACTGCCTTTTGACTAATTGGTTCTTACAACACCCCTGTGAGGAAATGGAGCAATGATTCTCTTTTTAGTGATGGCAGAAATAGTCTGAGTGATCACTCTGAGGTCATGCAAAAGAAGCAAAGGCCAAAGGTGATCTTATTACTCACAGCTTCTGCCTCCCATTTCCATGACTAATCTACTGCATTACTCCAGGGACTGGAAAGTGTATGGCCTTGGTTACTTGCCAGTATTCAATTACTGAAAACAAGAACACTAGCGAGCCTGCAAACAATCTGTGCACGTGATTGCTATGCAAACCCCATGAAGGCATAGCCCTTTTGCACTATGGCTCTAATGGGTCTGAAGCAAGGAAGAACAAAATGCAACAGGTCGATAAAGGAACCTTCTTTTGTCTAGACTAGAATCCCCCCTCCCCCCACACACAGCCTATAACGGATGGATGTAGGTTTTTCTTAGCATATTGTTGCTGTACACTCCATTCTATTTCAATATGCATGCTGCAAAATTTGTCAAACTAATATTTTAAATGTCCTCTTAAATAATTAAAATATGGGAACAATGCATCATTCCTAGGTAATCTAGATAGCACTCAAATAACTTGAATGCCGTTAATTGGAATATTGCACACTTTCATACTTTTGTTCAAAGTTTTAATTCTGTCATTTACTTGTTTTGACCTGACTTTGCTTAGCAGCAAATCTTTCAAAATCAAGAAAAGTGAGGTGTCCAGAAATTCTGACACAGATTATAGTCCAGAAAGAATAACCAAGAGATTGATAGATCTTTGGTTGCTCATGCAGAACTGAGGCTGCTAATGCAAAATTCAGCATACAAAGGACTATACTGGATCCAATCAGAAGGCAAATGAGGTTACAAGACATCTGGAGCAGGACATAAAGGTTTGGGGGGAGGGGGGCAAACCTTTATGTCCTGCTCCAGATGTCTTGTAACCTCATTTGCCTTCTGAGGTAGGATTACAAGACATTTGACTGAACAACAGCTTTAAAAAAATTGAGCCATCCATTGTTTCACAGATGACAATGGAGACATGTGTGAGCATCCACTATCAAAATGTGGTCAAGGTGGCAACAGCAATTCAAGAGTGAAAACATAAGCTAGAAGCCAGAGCAGTTTTCTTTTTACATGAGCCTACTAATAAGCAAGAGAGCATGGTGAGGTAATTTGAGTGCTAGCGTTCAAATTACTGGGCAATGACGGAAACCCACTAGATGACCTTGGGCAAGACCCACTCTCTCAACCTCAGAGGAAGGCAAAGACAAACCACCTCTCAATAAATCATACCAAGAGAGGTTTTTTTAGGGTCACCATAAGCCAGAAACAACTTGAAGGCACGCAACAAACTAGTAAGGGCAAATCTCTGTTTCTTCCTCTCTTTTTATTTTCCTTGTGCTGAGCTAAGTAAAAACTATTTTTGTTTCTCTAAAAGTGGACATCCCATCTTATGCCCTATGTGGCTTTTTCCCATGAACTGCTTTTTCTCAGTGTTCCTCTGGCAAGAATTATATCTCTTTTATGCTTTTGCAGAATGTTCCTGGGGTCCTATGACAGGATCAGAGAGGCTCTGCAATTTATATAATATGCTTGAAACCTTAAAAATGTAGAACCAAATAGCCCAAAAGGCAAAATAATATATAGGCAATGCATACTTGTCTTTTGCCAATTTTCTACACATTTGAACCAACTGTGGTGAATAGATGCACTTGTCTGGCTTTTTTGTTTAATTGTTTTTCACCCTGTTCTTATGATATATGTAACTTGCTCTGTGTTACACATTTTTGCTTTCTGCCTTTGGCTGAAGCAGCTAAATAAATCTCCACTCTTGGGATTTCATAAAACAGATATTGTTTTCCCCGCCTCTATTCTTCTTTGTTTTTGTCTGTTTTCCAGAGGATCACAGCTTACTGAACAACAAATGAAACTTGAACAATAAAGTAAAATAATACAACTATTCAGTAGAATTTTTTAAGAAAGGGGAAGGAAAAAACCCAAGGTTTCTACTACAGATTATTTCCCTGCCTGAAGGTGACTGGGAAAATACTGTAATTCCATTTTACAGGTCATTCTGAATTCAAAAGTTGCCAAATTCAACCCTGGTATCTCGAGCCACAGTTATTAAGAAATAGAACTGGGGGGAAATTTGGCTCTACTCTCACTGTTTGAAAGTCTGGCCTTTTTATGCCACAGGGCTTTTGAGGACGTTGGGTCACCAATTACTCCTTTCAAGATCTGCTTTCATCTTTTCCCTTCCCTTTTCTTTTTCATTTTAATTGTGGTTTACATTGCTAGGCTGAGCGGCTTTTTGAGAATGGTAACCTAAAAATCAACTGCAATAGCATCCAAGGAGAGAGATTGCTATATATGAATTGTCGTGCTTTGGCAGATGTCTGAGATATGCTGCAACCCTGAAACCATGTTACCCTTGGAAGCCTGAAATCTAAAGAGCCAAAAGCAAATGCTGAGGTCAAAATTATGTTGGGGCCTATTAGATACTGAAGTATCTAGTAGGCTTGTGCAATCCAGGTAAACCACAATCTGTTTCAGTATCCTGGATTTCTGGGAAGACAGAAATCCATTTTATGATCTGGGAAGGCAAAAGATTTGTTTTCTATCCTGCCCATTGGTGGCAATGGGGGGATTTCCCACAGGCTCCCCTTCCCAGCATTTTAGTTATCGTTTGTCCTTATATTCCTCATTAAGACCTGGATTAAAAGCATCAAAGTTGAGATACCACTCTTTCTGCAATCCTTTTTCTTCTGTCTGTAGAGAAGACTGGGTTCAATGCTTCATTAAAGCTGTGGAGAACTATAAAAGGAAATGAAAAAAGGATTTACATTTCACTCCTCAGTTTACCGAAACTTTTCAAGAATTGGCTATGTTTTTGTCTCAAAAGACTTTAAAGACTTTATCTTTAAACCCCTAGAAGCAGAAATAGGAGTTATAAAAATTTTGGATCATTATAGACTCTATATATATATATATATATATATATATATATATATATATAACTAAGAACTAAGAGATACTTGGGAGAGCAACTATAATAATCAGTGCCCCTTCACAATAGTGTGGGACAAAATGAAAGTAGTAACTAGAGGACTCCTTATTAAAGAACAGTACAATTTGAAAAAACAACAAGAAATAAAAGAAAAAAGATTGGAAATGGGAATTAAGAAATTAGAGAGGTAATATGAGAAATAAAAAAGTAAGGGCTAAATGTAAGGAGAAAATGCTTCGGGAACATGGCCATTCAACCCAGAAAGCTCACAACAACCCAGAAAAAAAGCTATACTACATAAAAGTAGGTTGCAGTGAGTTTTCTGGGCTGTATTACCATGTTCCAGAAGCATTCTCTCTTGATGTTTTGCCTGCATCTATGACAGGCATCCTCAGGAGTTTGTTCAGATGTCTGTTGGAAATGAGGCAAGTGGGATTATATATGAAAGGAGAGACAGAAATCTGTGCCAAAGTTAGTCTTTTAAATCTGTTTGGTGTGGATTTCTGGGCTGTGTGGAAACAGCTTATTTTGAATGCCCGACCACCATCTCTCAAAGCAGTTCTTCTACTCTGAACTCAAGAATGGAAAACAGAATGTTGATGGGCAGTTAAAGAGATTTAAAGTTGGGCTCAAAGCCAACCTTAAAACCTCTGGCATAGTCACTGAGAACTGGGAAGCCCTGGCCCCTGAGCGCTCCAGCTGGAGGTCAGCTGTGACCAGCAGTGCTGTAGAATTTGAAGAGGCACGAATGGAGGGTGAAAGAGATAAATGTGCCAAGAGGAAGGCACGTCAAGCCAATCCCAACTGGGACCACCTTCCACCTGGAAACCAATGCCCTCACTGCGAGAGAAGATGCAAATCAAGAATAAGGCTCCACAGTCACCTACGGACCCACTGCCAGTACACTGATCTTGGAAGACTATCTTACTAGGACAACAAGGGATCGCCTAAGTAAGGAAGGAAGGAAGCAGCTTTAGTCACTCAACCAGGCAACAAGCAACAAATGATAAACCCTACATAACTTTTAAAAGTACAGAAGCCTTCTTAGCTTTTGATCCCACTATCCCACTTTTCAAGACTAGGGTCTGAATTCCTCTTTGGAAAAGGATTCAGGAGCTGCATTCCAGCAATGGGGAACTATAAGTGTGAGATAGCCTGAAGGAAACTGGATTGCAGTTAGAGACAAATCTTGCCAATTTGCCCCAAAGCAGCAGTTTTCAGGCAAGCAGAATGTAGTTGGTTTGGGTAGAATGTTATTCCATGTAAAACCTACTCACAATACAAGTTAGATTCACCATTTTATCTAAAACAGGAACGGTCAGATGCGGGGCGGGGGGGGGGGGGCGGGTCTGGAGCCAATTTTCACACTCCATGTAGCTAAGTAGCCTCTCCTGGCATGAACTCCTTAATCCTGATTCGCCAGGTACCGGCTGCTGCAATGGGGGTCTGTTCTCTTGTCTTTTGGGATGCAGCAGACTAACATTTCCACCCCATTCACACAACCAATCCCCAATGCAACAGTCGGAAGCAGGATCCCACTCCCAATTCTTCCTCTCACTGGTTTCTAAGGGGTGAGGGATAGGAGTGTCAGTCTGCTGTGTCCCAATTGATAGAAGAATTGACCCCATCCCTCATAGCAGCTGTTGCCTAGAACTTAGAGACCTTTGCGATCTCTATATATTCCCTACACTTTTAAATATGTACAGTTTCTGAATATGACTCAATTGTGAATGCATAACTCAAGGTTATGCAAAGTGGAACATTTCCCCCGATTTCAACATCCAGGGAACAGGAAAGAAAATGCCAATATGAACCTTGTTCTCTGATGCAGTAACATTTTGAAGTCTAAGAAAAGTTGCACTACTTGAAGCAAAAAAGAGAAGTTTTTACAGAGCTGAGATTTTAAAACAACTCTAGGTTCTTTGGGGAAAGAATCAGATGTCAAATACGACAAAAAGGCCTTGTGCGTTTGTTTTTTAAAAAAGGAATCTAACTATATCTATTCTAGTCTCAAATATTGATTTAGTCTAGTAAAGAGATTATTTCCTGTGCCAATTCATATTATAGTATAACTCACAACTCAAGTCTGAGGGGAGGAGGAAACAAGCCAAAAGAACCACATCCTCCTCTCTTCAGAGCCTCTTTAATGATCCCCAGCTCGGAGACACATTAAGCACAATGTTTCCCTTAGTGGCTGAGCTCCCCTGCTTTCCTTTTTAAAGAGCACTATGTCATGTAGATAAGCTGAAACCAAATAAAATCAATTGTCCTCAGCACTATTCTACTTTCCACAACCATTTCCCTCACAGTGGGAAAGCAAAGCTACTCAGAGGTTTGTCAAATTTATTCTCTTTATAGGATTTTAAGTCACTGTACTAATGTAATACCTAATGGTATGCACAATAAAAGATACACGAATGGGGAGGAAGCTGAAAGCAGATGTCCTTTTTTAAAAAAAGCCCAAATCGGTTCTGGGAATAAATAAATAAAAATTAGGCCAGTGTTCTGTGGTGTAAATCAATTGAGCACTCCTTTAAATCAAAATAGTTTTGCAATAGATCTTTAAGAACAGAAGGGTTTTAAAATATATTTCAATATGTGGGAAAGCACTGCTAAATGTGTGTGTTATGATTTGAGACTGTTTGCGCTCAAGACAACTTTTTGGTGATTTATTTATTTATTTACTCTATTTATATCCTGCCTTTCTCTACTCCGAAGGGGAGTCAAGGAAGCTTACACAGAGGCCTTAAAACACATACAATTCAAAAAATTAAAATTAAATTAGATTAAAATTATAACATATTAAACATTTAAAAACATTCCATTCCATATTACTTGTAAAATCACGTCATCAATAGTTGTGGTCCAAGCCATTCCATAGTCATTCTATATATTCCAAATCTGTTAATAGCACTGCACTATTCTCCAATGGTCTGATCCTACAGCGAAGTTTTTATCTTTCTTCTGAAGTCTAGGAGGGAGGGGGCTGATCTAATGTCACTGGGGAGGGAGTTCCATAGCCGAGAGGCCACCACTGAGAAGGCCCTGTCTCTCGTTCCCACCAGTCGTGCCTGCAAAGAAGGCAGGACCGAGAGCAGGACCTCCCCAGACAATCTTAATCTCTGTGATCATATGAATGAGAAATCTCTAAGAACCCCAATCACCAACTGACCTGCTAAGGTCTTACACACTCAGGTCCATGGCTTCCTTGATTGAATCAATCCACCTGTGATGTGTTCTCCCTCTTTTTGTATTTGCTACCATTTTCTGTAACTTTGTCTCATGATCTGTTCAAATTATTGCAGTGTCAGTTTAGTCACCTTTGTTTCTAGTGAGAAATGCCATTGGACTTTGTAGCCTGTTGCTTGTCCCAACTGAGGCATTCCAACAGAATCAAGAGTAACTTGGTAAGTCGCTCTGATTTAGTGGATCTCCCTTAATTGAAGCTAATTATGTGTAACCTCTGTGTTTGTGGCATCAGCCTTATAGTTAGACTTGTGTACATATTTTGTCTATTTCCCCAGTTGTTTTTAAGTTGCAAACATTTTAAAAATATTAATAATGATAATACTTTATTTATCAATAGAATTCTAGTAGGTTTTGTCCAAAATGTAATTTCCCCCAGTTTCTTTGATGTAGCTCAAGTTTGACTCAATGCTTCTTTTATTGTGTACTAGATGCTGCTCCAGAGAAATCGCATTTTTGGTGTTAGAACGGTCTCTCAGAAATGTGACCTCAAAATGAGACACCCACATGACTAACAAGAAGGAGGGGAGCTTATCGGCTAGGTGATCACAGGGAGGTCTGTGGAGAGCAGGGTATAGTGGTGACAGTAATATTGGGATGAGCCATTATCTTCATCTGTGCTAATCAGTGCAGGAAAATGGTGATGAGATGTTATTCATCTGGACAAGGGAGTGGATTGAATTGGGTCCAAACCAGTTAACAAGATTGCAACAAAACTCCAGTACACACCAGAGTTTTGTAGCAAATTCTGGAGTATCCCCTGATATTGCCTAAAGCAGAGCAAAGTTGAAGTAAAGCAAGGAAACCCACAATACTCACTGGGAGTTGGCATATGTTCTGGGGATAGCTAGCAGTGTATTTGAGGAAATTTCCCTCCTTTTTTGTCCATGTAGACTCATGTTTGAGCGGTCTCAGCTCCAGAAGAGGCTATTTCTATTTTAGGGTATTTATCCCTGGAATATTATGGCCAAAATCTAATTTGGAGATTCAATTAGGGCAAAACCATGGAATGATTCAGTGTATTTACAGTAGCTGGGACAAACAATTGGGTTTGGTCCATAACTGACAGTTATGAATAGTGTAATACTTCCAGAACAGAGCAGTAAAAATATATTGAAAGTGCATACGCTATCATACAGTTATGCCGAGTGCTATATCTCATTTCTTTGTTATATTCCCATGTTTCAGCCATTTATGGAAGACAGCAATAGGTTCCACATCAATTTGTTGTTTCTTTAGCAGGTTGCAAATTGAGACCAGGCAAATCTGACTCCTCTAGTTTGAGAATTGGCCAGGTGCTAATGAAGCCATAAGCTGCCATATGGTTCTTTTGAAAGGTCATGCAAAATTGCATTTGCCCATGCTGGTCCAAAAGTCTGCTGTACTTTCTGTCTCTGTTCTCTTGGGGTTGACATTTATTGTCTGAACTTTACCTAACTCTGACACCTGTTAAATATTAGAGTCACAGAGATTTTGACCTTTACAAAAAAGCATGATTACGATAAAGATAATGGTAGTACTGGACAGAAAGTAAGCAGTGCAGTTGGACTCATTGTGCTCATTAGCGTGCCTCAAAGTAGGATGAAAATTGAGAAAAAATGAAAGTTTTTCTGTCTGAGTTATACTTAGAAAAAAACAACAGACAAAACTCACCTGAATACCATTGATAGTCCCAACTAGATTCGACTCATTGAATTGTCAGAATATACTTGTTCACCTACCATTCAACAACTGATTCAGTGGGTGAATTCTAGTTAGTAAGCCATTAAGAATTTCTGATTTGAAACTCTGATTTTAACTGGAAAGGTGTGTGACTGAAGATTTCATATGAAAAATCAGTGAAGGATAGTCTGCCTTTTTGTGTAAAAGAAATATAGAGGGAAGGCAGAGGCTCAATAGCTGTATAGGCATGTAGTGCATCTTTAACACAAAAACATTTGTGTGTATTTCGAGTAAATTTCACTGAATTTGGTGAACACCAAGATGAATTCATTCATATTATTGAGTCATTTCCAAAGAGTTAAGCAGTCAATGTGTGTGCATGTGGAAGGATGGAAGGGTAAGTATGGGTATCAGTTTGTGGATATCTTGCCCCCATTCTGAAGCTTCCTTTAAATATTCCTGGCCTTGTTTCCCAATTGAGAAATGAGGGGATTATAAATTACAGAAGTTTTATTACTGCAGCAGAAAACTAACAGGTGACCTCTGGAATTGCCAGGTACCACACAAAGAACAAACAAAATAGTACAGTACATATAGGTCACAGACGATTGCACAGAAACACACTAACATTCTTTTAGCTCTACCTCTCAACTCCTCCCAGTTCCACCTCCTGCCCTTCCCAGTAGCTGAACTGAGCATGTCGAAGATTCTTCAGACTGAGTCCTATTGTTTATTCAGAGGTTGCAACTGTCTTACTTCCCAAACCAAATTTAGCCTTGACTTGAATGAGTCCTAAATGTCTCTTTGTTTGCAAAGCTGAGGGCTCACTCTCAACTTTTTCCTCCTTACCTTCTCTGTTGTTGCCTGAACCACATTTCAAAATGGCCATTTATACAAAAATTATCCCTGCAACAAATATTAGAAATGATATTTCAGCCAAGTGCATCTTCACTACTATCATTATTTCTTTTGTCATCTGCTCTGCTTTGGTTTGTAAGCATTTAGGTTTCCTTGTATATTCAGAAAAAGCTGGAACAAACCTGTTGTGTAGCTAATGGCGGGGGGAGAGCGGGTTAGATTTAGGAGGCATCTACAATATCTAGAGTTAATCAGTTTGACAGCACTGTAACTGCCATGGCTTATTGTTATGTCCCCATCCCTGCTGACCTTCTGCAAGCAGGTCAACATCTTTTAACCCACACTGTACTATTTATTTTTTTAAAAAACATTTGTAATGCACTTTTTATACTATGACCAAAGTGTGGGATTGTTAGCTGCCTTGAGTCCCTACAGGGAGAAAAGCAGGGTATAAATAAAATTAATAATTATAATAATTTTCAAATGATACAGAAAACTGCTGAGCCGAGAGGAAAAAAATGCTGGTGTTTAATTTTAGTCCTCAATCTAACAATAAAAGAGACAATAAGGGGCTCCACCATAAGGGTGGTGACAGGTAGAGGGAGATACGGGAAAGGGAGAGTAAAACATTCAGTTCGGCCCAAAATTTACAATAATAGATTGGCAATCCAAAAAGATGGTAACAACTCAAGGAGAAATCAAATCAGACCCAAAATCTATAACAGAACATTGGCAATACCAAAAATCAATGCTACAATCCGGCCTGAAATTAATAAAAATAAATTGACAGCTTCAAAACATCCTCCCGACAAGATACAACTGAGGTGCCAGGATGGTGGTCCCTCCAGGTTAAAGATGGTGCTGTTCAATGCCAGGTCAGTAAACGGAAAAACCTCTACTATTAAAGATCTAATTCAAGAGGAACAAGCTGACCTGGCTTGCATAACGGAGACCTGGTTGGACGAAGGGGGTGGGGTTAACCTCACTCAACTCTGCCCACCGGGTTACTCTGTGCAGCACCAACCAAGACTTGGAGGGCGGGGAGGCGGAGTCGCAGTTGTCTATAAGGAAGTTATCCCCCTGATCAGGCGTCCCATCCCACAGTCATCTGCATTTGAATGTGCCGGCTTCAGGATAGGTGACCGGGACAGGATAGGGATTCTGTTAGTGTACCGACCACCCCGCTGCACTACAGTCTCCCTACCTGAGCTAGCAGGAGTGGTCTCGGACATGGCGTTGAGCTCCCAACGGCTTCTAGTCCTGGGAGATTTCAATGTCCATGCCGAGGCCTCTCTCTCCGGTGTGGCTCAGGACTTCATGGCCGCCATGGCAACCATGGGCCTGTCCCAATTAATATCTGGTCCCACCCATAGTGCCGGGCACACATTGGATTTGGTATTTTCTCAAGGATGGGATGGGGGTGACGGGGTGGAGGAGCTGACCATCGCTCCATTGCCATGGACCGATCACCACCTGATCAGGTTTAGACTAACTGCGCCTCCCAACCTCTGCAGGGGTGGTGGACCCATTAGAATGGTCCGCCCCAGGAGACTTATGGATCCAAATGGTTTCCTGATGGCTCTTGGGGATTCTCCCACCTCCTTGGCTAGCGATCCTGTCGATGTCCTGGTCTCTCGCTGGAATAGTGAGCTGACCAGGGCCATTGATACAATCGCTCCGGAACGCCCCCTCTCGAATAGCCGAGCTAAACCAGCCTCTTGGTTTACTAAGGAGCTGGCAGCAATGAAGAGGGAAAAGAGGAGGCTATAGTGTGTGTGGCGCCGGAACCCCACCAAACCTGCTCAAACACTTCTGAAGACCTATTTAAGGTCTTATGAGGTGGCAATAGCGGCAGCGCAAAAAACATTCCTGACAGCCAATATTGCATCTGCGAAAAATCATCCAGCTGAGCTCTTCCGAGTTGTCAGGGGTCTGCTACACCCGCCAAAAAACGAGGCCTCAGACAACTCAGTGGCTCGCTGTGAAGCATTTGCTCAATTCTTCGCGGATAAAATTGAGCGGATTCGGTCGGGTTTTGATGTCATGTTAACGGCAGTCTCTGGGGATGTAACGAGAGCATCTGCTTGTCCAGGTTTGTTGGATTCGTTTCAATTGGTTCAGCTTGAGGATGTGGACAGGATCCTTGGAGAGGTGCGACCCACTACATGCATCCTAGACCCCTGCCCATCCTGGCTGGTCAAGGAAGCCAGAGGGGGTTTGGCAGAGTGGGTGAAGGTGATGGTTAATGCCTCCTTACAGGAAGGAAAATTTCCAGCGAGCTTAAAGCAAGCTATTATAAAACCGCTGTTGAAGAAACCATCACTGGATCCCACTCAATTCGACAACTATCGGCCAGTTTCCAATCTCCCCTATTTGGGCAAAGTCATGGAACGTGTGGTGGCAACACAACTCCAGGGGTTTCTGGTAGACACTGATTATCTAGATCCGGCACAGTCTGGTTTTAGGCCGGGACATGGAACTGAGACAGCCTTGGTCGCCTTGGTAGATGATCTGCGCAGGGAACTTGACAGGGGGAGTGTGTCCCTGTTAGTTCTGCTGGACCTCTCAGCGGCCTTCGATACCGTCGATCACGGTATCCTTCTGGGACGCCTCTTGGACATGGGGCTCGGGGGCACTGCATTGCAGTGGCTCCGATCCTTTCTTGAGGGACGGTCCCAGAAGGTGTTATTGGGTGACACCTGTTCGGCCCCACAACCGTTGTTGTGTGGGGTCCCACAGGGTTCAATCTTGTCCCCGATGTTATTTAACATCTACATGACGCCGCTGGGGGAGATCATTCGGAGTTTCGGAATGAGATGTTATCTCTATGCAGATGATGTCCAAATCTGTCACTCCTTCTCACCTGTCACCAAGGAGGCTGTCCAGACCTTGAACCGGTGCTTGGCCGCTGTGTCGGACTGGATGAGAGCTAACAAATTGAAACTAAATCCAGACAAGACAGAGGTCCTACTGGTCAGTCGTAAGGCCGACCAGGGCATAGGGTTACAGCCTGTGTTAGACGGGGTTACACTCCCCCTGAAGACGCAGGTTCGCAGCTTGGGAGTGATCCTGGACTCATCGCTGAGCCTGGAAGCCCAGGTCTCAGCGGTGGCTGGGAGAGCTTTTGCGCAATTAAAACTTGTGCGCCAGCTGCGCCCGTACCTTGGGAAGTCGGATTTGGCCACGGTGGTCCACGCTCTTGTTACATCCCGATTAGATTACTGCAACGCACTCTACGTGGGGTTGCCTTTGAAGACTGCTCGGAAACTCCAACTAGTCCAGCGAGAGGCAGCCAGATTGCTCACCGGGGCGTCATACAGGGAGCATACCACCCCCCTGTTATGTCAGCTCCACTGGCTGCCGATCCAGTTCCGAGCACAATTCAAGGTGCTGGTTTTGACCTATAAAACCCTATACGGTTCCGGCCCAGTGTATCTGTCCGAACGGATCTCCCTCTACGTCCCACCCCGGAGCCTAAGATCTTCTGGGGAGGCCCTGCTCTCGACCCCGTCTCTATCACAAGTGAGACTGGCGGGGACGGGAAGCAGGGCCTTCTCGGTGGTGGCCCCCCGCCTATGGAACTCTCTCCCCGGGGAAATCAGATCTGCAACCACGCTCCTTTCCTTCAGGAGAAAACTAAAAACATGGATCTGGGACCTGGCATTCGGACAAGCGGGTAAATAAAGAAGAACTCCATTGATGGCTAGGAAATGACTAACGGATTGGTCATGTGGAACTCTGGAAACGAAACGCTGATTATAGGAATTGACTTTATAGGATGTTTTTATATGATGTTATACAATGTCTCAGGTACCAGTTGTGGATGTTTTATTGTGTCTATAGTTTTAATTGCATTTTTTATATATTGTTCTTTTATATTTTTGTATACTATGTATTGTGTATAGGCATCGAATTCTGCCTTTTCTGTAAGCCGCCCTGAGTCCCCCCTTCGGGGATGGAGAAGGGCGGGGTAAAAGTACCAGTAATAAAATAAATAATAATAATAAATACAATAGAAATTAAAACACACATTTTGCAGTACTTTCAGGATTCTTTCAGTCTTTCCCATAATTCTCAGTGATATACCTTCTTTGCCTCCATTAAGCAGAAGAATGGGAAGCTCCTTTGTATTTTTCTGAAAGAAATAGAATTGCTGGGTTGGGGGGGGGGAGTAAGTCACTACAATATATTCATGCATGCAAATTGTATCCTTTCTTAGAGAAATCTAATGAAGCAGGACATGATAGCCAGCTCATAATAACTCATCCCAGCAAAGAATGAATGTAGTGATTTCCATATCTAAGAACAATGTCTTACAATAGCTAATCACATTTAAGCTTCCTCAATCAGGTAGCTCTTCAGTATTCAGCAGGTGTGTTTGCTTTTCAATGTCCAAATAGAGAAAAAGAAAGGTATGTCTTAGATGGACATAAATCCCATTTAAAGCAAATGTCATTGAATGACACTTGCTTCCAAGCAAACATGGTGACAGATAGGCTTTAAGAGCTCTGTAGATTGTCTTTTATTATAACAATCTAGACCCTGCACTTCATGAAACTTTGGGCAGGCTGTTGCGGCCCTATCAAACATTTATATTAAGAGTTGGAATGCACTCCTTAAGAGGCCTAGTGAAGCCTCTTAAGAATCCCTTTGCCACCTCTTGCCCATTTTGGGCCAAATCTTTCCCATTTAAAGAGTAAAAAAAACACTTTGTCAGAACCCAAAACAGTGTGAGATGTCATCAGAAGTATCATACATTACTTCTGGTCACCACAAGTGGTAGACATGATACCGTGGTTGGAGTGGTAGAGTCCTCATGGCTACAAAGCATGGCTACCTAGGATTAAATCACAAGTCAGAAAAAATTGCCTAGACAAATGAGTTTAATGTGCTTCTGGTGGTGCAATGGGTTAAACCAACAGGTTGCAGGTTTGAATCTGGGGAGAACATAGATGAACTCCATCTGGGAGCTCTAGCTCCCCATGTGGGGACATGAGTAAAGCCTCCCACAAGGATGATAAAACACCAAAACATCCAGGTGTTCCCTGGGCAACATCCTTGCAGATGGCCAATTCTCCCACACCAGAAGTGACTTACTGTTTCTCAAGTCACTCCTGACATGAAAAAAAATATCTTAAGAACTAACAAAAAGAGGCATGGGGAAGGCTTAGCTAAATTATTTTTGATGCACAAAACTGCTTGGTAAATAAATATTTAAGTTTGTTACACAGAGAGAAAAAGTTTCCCCTTACATCATATTCAACCCTTCTACATTGTAAATGAGTCTTGACATGAGTAAGAATTGACAACTTTATGCTTGTCCATGCTTACTCTTACTATGTTGCTTTACCCCGGGTTCACTTGAGTAAATTTTGGGATAAAAAGTAGTCTTTGTGTTGGGTTGTTGTAGGTTTTTTCGGGCTCTATGGCCATGGTCTACAGGCATTCTCTCCTGATGTTTTGCCTGCATCTATGGAAAGCATCCTCAGAGGTAGAGTCTTTGTGTTGCTCAAGGACTATACCAAATCGCAAGATAAATACTAGAAGCTGAAAGATAAATACTAGATTTAAATAAAAGTTACAAAATTAACTCCTATTTTGTTTGTGGGAGAAATAAAAAGAGCATTATATATTTTTTTACATACCAAGCAGCACAATTTCAATTCAAATCAGACAGGTTCTTGTTTGTGCTGACAAAGCCCAGTAATCACTTTCTGTCATGAGCCTCATTTTTTATTATGTTTGCAAATTTAAGCTTTAAATCAAAAAGCGAATGATTTTCTTTTAAAATGCATTGAAACATTGATTTATCAGCACGAATAAGAGTATGAATGGCGATAAATCACAAATGTGAAACAAAAAAGTTGATAGGATGAAAGGATAATGTGCCTAATAAAATAATTAATTTGTTGAATGGACAAAATGCAATATTTTATAAAGCTGCTTTTTGTTTTTTATTGATCTCACTTAGCTGGCATCTGACTCATAATAATTGCTCCATTTTAGGAATCCCGTGATTTTTAGTTTAAAGAGGTACTTAGAATTGTCTGCCAGAGAGTGGTTGCTGCTGAGGTTGAGATAGGAACAGAATTCTGTAGCAGAGAAGTCTATAAACCTTATCACATTAAGTTGTGGATTTACCACGGATCATGGCAAATCTGTTGAGGCCCAGCGGGCACATGAGGAACCTATCACCCCATGCCCCACATTGCCTGTCATTCCTCTCACCTCATCCCACAGGGAGAAGTATCCACCACCCAACTTCCCCCCATTAATCTCTATGCAACACAGGAAGCTTCCTGTGTTTCCATGTCATTGTTGTACTCCAGTTCCTCATTTTTCATATTTTTTTATAAATGTACAAATCTTCTTAATAATGAAAGCTAAAACTTTCCAAAAATGTCCAAAATTAGGAGAAGGAAAAAGTACCCATGTGCATCACACTTTCTGTTCTAACTTGCAAACTAAGAGCCTGGAATGGGATCTGAAGAAAGTTTTGAGGTGAAGGCACAGCAATTTAATTGCAATAGACTTGTCCCTATGACCAGTTCTAGTATATTATTCATCGTGTTAAAAATATACTTATCAAGGCAGTGAGGTGGAAGTTTAAAAAATGAGACAACTTCTTCATCTTGACTGCACAGGACTTCTCTTTAGTAGGCGTAAAACTGGGACAACATGACATTGAAATCATCTCTCACATAAAGTGCTTTGAGAACTTACTGAGATAGAAACAGGATATTAAAATGTGCAGGCAATTTTTGATTTCTTCTTTTTATAGAGGCATAGCAGTACTTCTCAAGTCATGAGTGACTAATCCACAGTTCAAGAGTAGATACAAATTTATTTTTTGACCATTGTGCCAGTATCTATGCATGATGTGAATGAGTACTTCTTCCCCATCACCTGTACACCAGCACAATGCAGATGATTGAGCAAAACTGGGAACATTTGTATACTGATATGCAATTCCCTATAGCTTGTATAAATATCAGACATGGTGAAAGTGAGATCCTAGGGGTCTATCGACTCTGCAGTGGCAATCCCTAAAATGTCACTTGTACAAACTAGTAAATATGACATTTCAAGGCTTAATAACATGGCTATAAATCAGCTATTTTGTACTGGGTCAATGAAGGGACAGGTGGGTCTGTCTGTTTGTTCCAGAAGAACAGAAGTGGAAAGGGCTGTCCATTTTTTTTTGCTCATTCTGTAATCTTTGATTAAACCAATAATTTGAAAGTGAACTGGAAAAAATAAGATGACCTCTCAATCTGTCAGATTTCTACAAAACAGCAGCTTTTGTTTGTTTTTAGCAGACTTACAATTGGGCAATATGATGTTACTGGATTGGAATTTCGGTTTCACTTTGCCATTAGCCATGCTAGTTGGACTTTAGCCTTCTCTGCCAAAGAAAGCTTGTGTCCCATCAAACTACAACTCCCAGGATACCATAGATCGAGCCCTGCCAGTTAAAGTGGTGTCAAACTGCATTAATTCTACAGTGTAGATGCACCCCTAGTTTCTCTCCCTTCCAAGTTTTCTCCTTTCATAGAATCATAGAATCAAAGAGTTGGAAGAGACCTCATGGGCCATCCAGTCCAACCCCCTGCCAAGAAGCAGGAATATTGCATTCAAATCACCCCTGACAGATGGCCATCCAGCCTTCTGCAGCTGGCAGGTGTCAGCATCGATTGTGTTTAAGTGCAGGCCAAGGTCTTTAGGCACTGTACCCAGTGCACTGCACCCAGTGTGCCGATCACCACTGGGACCACCTTTACTGGCTTGTGCCAGAGTCTTTGCAGTTCAATCTTTAAATCCTCGTATTGTGTCAGCTTTTCTAGTTGTTTCTCTTCAATCCTTCTGTCACCTGGGATTGCAACATCGACAATCTATACTTTGTTTTTTTTAACACGATAGTGAGGTCAGAACTCTGTCTGTCAGAATTCGGAAATCCCAGAGGAGTTTGACATGTTCATTTTGTGTAACTTTTTCAGGCTTGTGATCCCACCAGTTCTTTGTTGCAGGCAGGTGGTATTTGTGGCACAGGTTCCAATGAATCATCTGAGCAACAGTGTTATGCCTCTGCTTGTAGTCTGTCTGTGTGATATTCTTGCAACAGCTGAGGATGTGATCTGTTGGTTCATCTGATTCCTTGCAGAGTCTACATTTGGGATGTCTTTTCAATTTAGTCTTTGATGGCCTTTGTTCTAATGGCTTGTTCTTGGGCTGCCAGAATCAGGCCCTCCATCTCCTTTTTCAAAGTTCCATTTGTGAGCCACAGCCATGTTTTTTCTTCATCAATTTGGCTCTCAATTTTTCCCAGCAACTGTCCATGGAGAGCCTTCTTTCACCAGTTTTCTCCTCTGCTCTGGATTGTCTTTTTATGGTATTCACTCTTTGTCTTTTGCACTTTAAGCAGTTTGCTACTATTGACTTCCTTCAATGTTTGTTCTTGACTGCCTTTCACATAATCTGCCAGTGCATGTTTCCCTTCTTCTACCATTTGTTTCACTTGCAGAAGCCCTCTGCCTCCTCCTTTTCTGGGCAGGTAAAGACTGTCGACATCACTACGCGGATGTAATGAGTAGTAGATTGTCATCAGTTTTCTTGTTTTTCTGTCCAGATCATCCAGCTCTGCTTGTGTCCAGTTCACAATTCCGGATTGCTGCTTTTATTTGTGAACTTTAGTGGAAAGGTAGCCTATAAATAAAATAAAATCTAAACAACTATTGGGTTGTTGTGTGTTTTCCAGGCTGTATGGCCATGTTCCAGAAGCATTCTCTCCTGATCTTCTGGGCACTTCTGGTACGTGGCCATACAGCCAGGAAAACACACAACACCCAGCCTTTGACAATACATTAAACAAACACTTTTAACAACTATATAGTATACTATGTTTTGGCCGTTGTTGTGTTGTTGTTGTTGTGTGTATTTGCAAGTGTGTGTGTGTGTATTTGGAGACATATAATGTTGGGGAACAAATGTTTCCATGTTTTTACAACCCCACCCCCTTCTTCCCTGAGTCAGATGCACACTATCGTTTAGGTATATAAAGGAGGCTGAAGACTTTAATACAGTGGGCATTTTTTATTTCACTAAAGGAAACAGAGAGCTTAGTAGAAAATGGAATCCTCTCCATTGTTTTTATAATGTGAAGTTTAACTTTTTCTTCTTCCTTTGACTACTTTGAGAAGTTTGGTGTGTAACTAGATGCATATTTTGTAAGTAAATACTATTTTACTTTTTACCTTTGTGGTTTGCTTTGACTTTATTCAGCCAATGGTTGAAACAGGGAGAAAGCTGGGCACTGTACTCTGCTCTCTCTCTCTCTAAGAGTACAGTGCCTAGCTTTCTCACTGTTTCAAAACCACTAGCTGAATAAAGCCAAAGCAAACCAAACCACAAAGGCAAAAATACAATAGTATCTGCTTACAAAATATATACACACACTCTATGATTCTGTGAATAGATGAATAAATGGAACTGAATAAATGAAAAAAATTTTTTAATTGCCTTGAACAGGCAGGATTACTTTTTAATATATGTGTGTTATGGCAACAATTTTATGCATATTTTGTTTGGTTAATCTTATGGTTATGTTGTTTTTACTTTGTATGTTCTGTGATTTTTACTTGGGAACCGCTCTGAGTCCCGTCGGGGAGATAGAGCGGTATATAAAGTTTTATTATTATTATAACTGAAGTATTTATGGGATATTTTTAATGAAGCGGGGCTTCCAAATGCCCCCTTCATTAAAAGGGGGCATTTGGAAGGCATTTGGGGTGGGGAGAGATCCCTGGAGAGGCTTTGAGGGCTCAGAACAACACATATATACACACATGACCTAGGACTAAAGTCTTGGTAAGTTTGGGATCTTCTCATAATGGCTTGTTCTTATTTCTCAGCGTCCATATTCTTGGATTTCAGAACCATGGCAACTTAACAAAATAGTTGAGAGCAATTTCCCTGTCAGTGGGGTAGCAAATCTACCATGTTAGACTGAACGTTAAAGGAGATATCCAAGGTGTTATCAGCATAGTGTTCTACACCTTGGAGGTTTACTTAAGGTTTAGGATATAACCTAGGACGCGTCCAGACAGCTCACAAAAAGCATGAGCTCCCATGCTTTTACCTGGGGCATCCAAACAATGCCTCAGATAAAAGCAAATTAATTCGACACAAAGCAGGAAAACTATAATAATAGTCTCAGAGCGGTTCCCAGGTAACATCACAAAACATACAAAGTAAAAAAAAAACATAACCATAAGATCAACAAAACAAAATATAAGCATAAAAATTGTCACACATATATTAAAAGTAATCCTGCCTGTTCAAGGCAATTAAAAAATTTAAATGGCCGAGCCAAGATTTGTGCAAGCCCCAACATTCTAGGGGGCCCGGGAATTAATTGCAATGTTATGGCAGGCAACACTAATATTACGTATGGGTCTGTGGCTGTTCATTCCGGGGCCGATAAGAGGAAAGAATCTGGGTAGGAAGAATAAGGCCGTATTCGCCAATGTGTAGGGCTGAGTTAGAACTGGTCATTTTCAACGGCTTGTTGAAACCACCAGGTTTTCAAGCTCTTACAAAAGGAGGGGAGGGATGGGGCCTGTCTTATTTCCAAATTAATTAGGTACTGGATTAGACCTGAGTCTAATCCAATATGGCTGCTGTTTAGACTGTCCCCTCAGAAGTCCTGGTAATTCTGAGGGGGCAGTCCGCACAGCCCTCTCATGTTTTCTGGGCTCCATGAGCCTGGAAAGCCCAAAAGGCTGTAACACCATTCCCCAACCCCCCCCCCTCCCAGAAATGCCTTGTAACTAAAAATTATCTGGCTGCCATTAGACTGCTGCTGGCCCTCTCCTGGTATATAGAGTGACATGCCAGGAGAAGAGGGAGACCAGGAAAATTGCTCCTGCCCTCCCCTTCTCCTGGTGCATCATTTCTATGTGCCAGGAGAGGGCCAGCAGCAGGGTAATGGTAACTGGGTAAAATACATAGTTTTAAAGGCTTTTTCTGGGGGCTTTTTCTTGCTGTCTGGGATCTGGCAGGGTTTTGGACACCCACCCTCCAGGAAAGTGTGTGTTTTCTGCTAGCATAAGGACAGAAGTCCAGCCTGGCCTGGGTTTTTTAAACCCGGGTTTTACTGGACTTTTCCCCTGTGTGGAACAGGCCCTAGAGCAGCTTCCTTTGCCATTAAAATGGACATCACTATGTTAGTACCCATAGTTTTCCCATTTTGTAATACTACAACTCTGAGTCAAAGTGACTATAGAAATCAGACAGTATGTTTCCTCATGCATAGATTGTGGGGAATTAAAGCAACTTTTGCAAGGCCCAAACTTTTGACATTCTTTGACATTTCAAGAAATGAAATGCTAATTTAATTGAGAATTGGGATGATTGCACAGTGAACCGGAACTTTTTAACTTATGAATCAAGCATTATTCCAAATGTATCTCAGTGTTTTAAGACTCGTATATCCTTTCTCTAATGAAATGCTACACATGCTAATGGAATCCCAAGGGAAATTTATATTCCCTGAGAGAATTAGGCTTCTGGCTATATTTCACTTGTTAGCCCTTGAGGCTTCGGAGAGGAAGAAGAACCCTATGAAATGCATTACTTCTCAATTACCAAGTGAGTAAGAAGGAGGGTCATGAAAACTCTTGAACCTTCAAGATCAGAAGGCATATTTCCCTCCTGCCACAAGGATATTCTGAAGACAAATGAGTTACAGTTTCCTGACACCTTTCTACTGCCTTCCTTATTAATAGTAGAACGTACTTCTTTAGTATCAAAGGTTAACAAAGAAAAAAAGTTGAGTTAAAACTCCAAAAAAATATACTGTGGAAACTCATTACAGGATGAAAGTTTTATATCAGTTCCACCATTTGAAATAGCTGAACTCATCATGCCGTTTCAGTTGCCTTGGCATGCACCCTTGGCATGCAAAACAAAGAAGTCTGAGTTTTGCAGGAAAAAAATATATATTAACCTAACCATGGAATTATAACCCTTTGTAATGCACTAGTTCAATTTTCTATGAAGAATATATCAAGATGGAACAATCTGTGAATCCAACCTAATATTGATCATACATGGCAGTTCTCTCTGAGACTTCAAACTGAGGCTGGTAGATTTCTGAGGCATAATACAGGAGAGGGACATTTTAGTTGTGGGGTTGAAATTGGCCATCTGGGTTTCTCTAGATGGCTATGACTCTTCCCCACAGCACAATCATTTTTAAGTTTCCTAGTTTTTGTATTTTCTTTGTAAGGGTGTGAAAGCTGATGGGAAGAAAATAAAATCTTTAGAAATGTGACACTGAAGGAGAGCTCCACAGATGGCATGGACTGCTATGAAGATCAATGAATACATCCTATATAGAAATGGAAAATATCTTCAAAAATATTCAAAACATCCAAAAATTTGTTTTTGAGAGTTGTGAAGCTCTAATGAGAAAAATCCTGGACTCACAAGAATGATCAAAGTTCTACTTATTCTGTGTAAAATTCACACCTGGGTGTTTTGCACAGAAAACAGTATTTTCTTCCCAGGAAAAAGTATCTTCCTCAAAGAAAATAATGTTTCAATGCAGAAATGTCTATTTTCGTGCAGAAAATGCCACTATTAGGATTTATTCTAGGTTAAATTGGCATGTGATTGTTTTGCATAGAAAACAGCATTTTCTGCTTGGAAAACAGTATTTCATGTGCAGGAATTATGCAAGGAGCTCCCGGTGGTGCAGTGGGTTATAGCACTGAGCTGCTGAGCTTATTGACCAAAAGGTTGCAGGTTCATATCCGGGGAACAGCATGAGCTTCCGCTGTCAACCCCAACTTCTGCCAACCAAGCAATTTGAAAACATGGAAATGTGAGTAGATCAATAAGTACCGCTCCAGTGGGAAGGTAACGGTGCTCCATGTTGTCATTCCGGCCACATGACCTTGGAGGCGTCTATGGACAATGCTGGCTCTTTGGCTTAGAAATGGAGATGAGCACCACCCCGCCGAGTCGGACACGACGGACTTAATGTTAGGGGAAAACACCTTTATTAATTCCCATACTTTTCTATGCCAAAAGTGCTGTTTTCTATGCAAAATAATTATGTGCAAATTTTATATAGACTAAATCCCAAATTGCTAATACCCTTCAAAAACTGTGCAGCTTTTGAAGATTTTTGCAGCTGGAAGGAAAGTGCTTGTCCCTATCTTTGAGGGAAAAACATAGTAAAGAATTGCATCTCTAGTCCTAGAAGTGAAGATAACAAAACTGACACTTGTTTTCTTTTGACACATAAAATCAAGAAACCTTTTGATAAATGTGTTAATGCTAGGTAAAATAGAAGACAATAAACAATAAGAAAGACTGCATAGATAGATAGACTCACTCAAGGAAGTCACAGCCCTGAGTTTGCAAGACTTGAGTGAAACTTCCCAGTTATAGTATTATCATAAGTTAAAGTAAATTTGATAGCAAACAACAAAGCTTTTGTATGTGTTATTTCCTACTTAAAATATTGCAATGCTTCTTCTGAGGTTTCATGGCTAGTAACAAATTTAAAATAAAATATGCTTATTCCTAGTCATTGGCCCCATTTATTATACTCTGGCCCCACTGGAATGTCATAACTATGCTTACAACTGTGACTTTGGTGCCGAGTGGCTAAAAATCCCTGAAGGTTTATTTGACCCAATGTAAAGAGTTTAGCTGGCAACACAATCCTTGGTGTGAGCCACATGGTCACAACAAGTGTCAGAATGTGTGATATAGACATCAGGCCAGGCCTGTATGATAGTCTGATTGTAGCAGGAGACAATACGCTACTGCAGAGCATTACAGACAGGCTGAATAGAGAACTCTTGCAGAACCGCCCCTCCAAAGCATGAGACCGAGGCTGATAGCAAATAGCACAACAGTCAAGCGAAGGTTTAGTTCCTGGATTGGCAGCTCCATTTTGGCTTCTCTGGGTACCTCCCAGTAGATGTGGATCTCCAAGCAAGAATACAAAGAAGCAGGCAAACAATGTGTGTAAAGAAAATGCCCATAATCCCTATACTGCAAGAGTTTGCTTTCCCTAATTATTCTAATATTTGATAGCTTTAATATACTCAGGAATTGAAGTTTTGTTTCTTTTGTAGTAAGTCTATACTTTTTTTGTGCATTCTCTTATGGCGAATCTGTGTAGCATCGGGGCAATTACAATGCCCTGCCCACCAGCTGATGCATTCCCATCCCATGTGGGAAAGCGTCGCCACCTGCTGAAGCCCTGTTGTTTCTAACAGACCATTGGGTGGCTTCTGTGTTGGCAGCGGCAGTGTCCCACTACACTGCCACCCCAGTTTGCCCATGGAGCCCCACTGAAAGTCACTCTACATTGTATGATGGGTGGCATGAGGCTCCATAGGTGAACTGGAGCACAAGTGCCCTGTCACACAGAGCGGAAGCTCCTTCCACCCTATGTGATAAGACTGTATGATCATCTCTAATGTTTGGCGAGAAGTTCACACATATTTCCCTTAACATAATACAGGGCTGGTGATATAATGCTTTAGCTTATAGGTTGGGATCAATTAACTGTTCAGTTTGAATCAAGAAATTCCATATTTAGACATAAGTCTAAACATCCTTTATAAACAAAATATGAGGACTCCTACAGCAGATTTAAGTTTGTGTTCTCTAGCATCTTGTTTCCAAAGTGACCAACTAATTACATATTATCATGGTGAATTTCACTAGTCTTAATGTGTAGTATGCATTGCCATAATGTAGTAATATTATGCTACTGAACACCCACATTTTCTCACAGCTAAGTTACCCTGGGAAAATAGTTATATATCTACTAAAATTGTTGGTTTGGTTGTTTTAAATTATAAAATCAATACAAATTACAGACTTACCTTCTTTATATTACTGTTTACAATCCATTGTTCATTCCATTTTTATTGGCCTTGGAACAGCTGTATAATTTATACATTGGATTATGCATGGAACACTTTGTAAAAAGTTTGTCATCACAGTCTGAAATACTCCAGCGAAGCAAAGAGAAGCCTGCACTTCTTAGACAAAGGAAGTATAAATCAAGAAATATAAACCTATATTGCTAACAATTTGTGCCATTTTTATTCTCTAGCCAACTGGTGATTTCCGCAAAAGAAGCAAAGAATTGTGAAATTCTTTTTTAAAAAGAAAGAAATCAAATTAGAGAACCAAAATGGAAAGGAAAGAAAGAGGAAGACAAAACTATTAAAAGAACAGGCAAGTAGTGGGTGGTGTAATCATGTGATATATTCAGACATTGTTGGTCAAACAGACAAGGTCTTGAAGAACCTAACATTCTCTATTACAATTTTGACTTATAGCAATTTGCAACATTCTGGACAATCTGTTGTGGCAAAAAATAAAGAGTAAAAATAACATTCTAATGTGCAAGACATTAATCTCAGCACCACATGGAAAAGGATCCTATCTGAAAATCATTCGCATGGAGGACATATCAGGCTGTCTGGAGTGAAGACAATCCATAATGACCATTACTTAGTTCTTGGTGCATTCATAGAATCATAGAATCATAGAATCAAAGAGTTGGAAGAGACTTCATGGGCCATCCAGTCCAACCCCATGCCAAGAAGCAGAAATATGGCATTCAAATCACTCCTGACAGATGGCCATCCAGCCTCTGTTTAAAAGCTTCCAAAGAAGGGGCCTCCACCACACTCCGGGGCAGAGAGTTCCACTGCTGAACGGCTCTCACAGTCAGGAAGTTCTTCCTTGTGTTCAGATGGAATCTCCTCTCTTGTAGTTGAAGCCATTGTTCCACATCCCAGTCTCCAGGGAAGCAGAAAACAAGCTTGCTCCCTCCTCCCTGTGGCTTCCTCTCACATATTTATATATGGCTATCATATCTCCTCTCAGCCTTCTCTTCTTCAGGCTAAACATGCACAGCTCCTTAAGCCGCTCCTCATAGGGCTTGTTCTCCAGACCCTTGATCATTTTAGTC
Organism: Anolis sagrei; assembly: GCF_037176765.1. Lineage (NCBI taxonomy): Eukaryota > Metazoa > Chordata > Lepidosauria > Squamata > Anolidae > Anolis > Anolis sagrei. Next base: position 87,847,676 of record NC_090021.1, read on the forward strand.
GCCCTCCTCTGGACACATTCCAGCTTGTGAATATCTCTCTTCAATTGTGGTGCCCAGAATTGGACACAATATTCCAGTTGTGGTCTAACCAAAGCAGAATAGAGGGGTAGCATTACTTCCCTGGACCTAGACACTATGCTCCTATTGATGCAGGCCAAAATCCCATTGGCTTTTTTTTACCACCACATCACATTGTTGGCTCATGTTTAACTTGTTGTCCACGAGGACTCCAAGATCTTTTTCACACGTACTGCTCTCAAGCCAGGCGTCCCCCATTCTGTATCTTTGCATTTCGTTTTTTCTGCCTAAGTGGAAAAATCACTATCATGTTTATTGAGTACAATGGTACTTACTAGTCGTGTGTAAATAATTCAGAAGAGTTGGAAATCATAAGAAAATTGGAAGGGGGTCAGTCTAGGTGGACCTTGATGATGTCTGTACCATGATTTTTGTTCCTGGGTTATATATGGCAGTTCTTAATTGGTTATGTCATAAAAACATAGCAAAAATGTATCACACTGCAAAATCATTGTCTTTGTGCAAGGGACATCATCCTATAAATAGCACATGTTACTTTGTTGAGTCTCCATCAATTTAACAAAGTTTCTGCCACAAGAGCAATATTTCTGGAGTAGGACAACTTTCAAAGTAAGGACTACACAATTAAATAGGAAATAACTAGGAACAGATTTTCTTTATTTTGAAAAAAATACTGTTTGTAAAATCTTTGAAAATTCCCCAAAACATTCTGAAATTTGGTGGGCTTACAGTGGTAAGTGTGTTTACCATGGTAGCAAGTTTCACCCCAATAGCCTTAAAATGAGAGAGATAGGAGTCCTTGAAGTTTCACCAAATATAGTACAGTAATTTAATTATGTGTAATTACTGTACCAAAATAGTAACAAAATGTTCACTAAGTATACTTTAGAAACTTAAGAAACTAATGAAGCCCCAGTTTTGTAATGACTTTTGAACCATTTTTAATGGATTGTACATAGCTAGTACTTACTCTTCAGTAATGATGTTTACCAGCTTTCTGTGGTAGCCTGGCTGGGTTAGTGGCAAGCTGGTTATCTACACTGGAAGGTTTATTAAGGAAAACACTACAGATATGTAAAATTGATGGTGCATCTGTGCTGTAGAATTACTGCAGTTTGACACCACTTTAACTGCAATGGCTCAATATTATGAAGCCACTAGAGTTGTAGTTTTACAAGGTATTTAGCTTTCTCTGCCAAATAGTGTTGATGCCTCACCAAGCTACAACTCACAGGATTTCATAATATAGAGCAGGGGTCCACAAACTTTTTAAACAGAGGGCCAGGTCACAGTTCCTCAAACTGTTGGAGGGCCGGATTATAATTTGAGAAAAACATGAATGAATTCCTATGCATTCCACATATCTTATTTGTAGTGCAAAAATCACTTTAAAACAATACAATAATTAAAATGAAGAACAATTTAAACAAATAGAAAATTATTAGTATCTCAATGGGAAGTGTGGGCCTGGTTTTGGCTCAAGAGATAGGATTGTTGTTGTTGTTGTTGTGTGCTTTCAAGTCATTTCAGACTTAGGTTGACCCTTAGCAAGGGCCGGATAAATGACCTTGGAGGGCCGCATCTGGCCCCTGGGCCTTAGTTTGAGGACTCCTGGTATAGAGCTATGGCAGTTAAAATGGTTTCAAACTGTTTACATGTTACAGTGTTAGCAAACTCTATGGATGACTGCGGATATGCAAACCACTGTCCAAACAGCTAAAGTAACCAAACTAACCCTTGAATAGTTGTTGTTGTTGCTTTTTTCATAAAACCATTTCCACAAGGAGGCATTCTCAAGATCACTAATCCTAAATATTTGCTTAAGAGATCAGGGTTTCATTTTGGGCTGTAGTCCTGCCCATTTTGATGCAGTGATGAAGTCAGTGGAATGAAGATCTTCTTTGCAAATTGGGGGCAAAAGGTGGGTCTGTTTGTCTCAGGTGTAAGCCAAGTTTGGAGTATATATTGTACAAAGAGTTATCATGAGAGATATCTATCAGACAGAAATTTACTTCTGGCACAGAGCAGCAACCCTCTTTTGCAAGAGAGAAGTGTAACATTGACCTCCAGTACAGACAATCAATACAAGAGGAAGTAGAAAAAGCTTTTCCACCCACTTGCAATCTTTTCCAGGGGCCAAAATCAGTGGGGAGCTTAAGGTCTCTTAGCAACTGCTGAAACATTAATTTATACCTTGGATGTGGGGGCTAAAAAGAAAAGCTATTTTTTAAAATTTCTTGGTTGAAATTCATATAGGGTTCAAGGATTTTTGTATTAAATAAAGAAGAACATTATGTCTCGTCAGGGGTCCATGACAAAACCTCCTTTGGCTTCTTTGGGCATAAATTCCACAGAATGATCGTTTTTGTATAGAATAAAACATTCCATGCTTTTTAAACGCTGTATTATCTATAGCAATGGATAAAGAGGCATTTATGGAAATAGCCTATTTTACATTAATTCACAGGTAAGGAACCCTTGGCCTGTCAGTATTGTTGGATAGAAAATCCCAGAAGTCTCAAACAGCACTGTCTTATTTCCAGGAATGATGGGATATGCAATTCAACAAAGTCTGGAGATCCACAGAGTACTGATCTCGTATCAATGTCTTCATGGTTTATCATTTTATATTCCTAACCTTGCTGGATTGAAATGTCATGCAATTAATTATTTTGATTCGTTTTATTTATCTTCGCTCATGTTAGGTCTTGAATTCTGGTAAGTTTTCTAGGAAAGATTATTGCTCAAACAGATTGTCATAATTCACATATTTTAAAATAGACCATTTTTTTGCTATGGTTTGTAAGCGGCCCTGAGTCCCTCTAGGGGTGAGAAGGGCAAGGTATAACTATAGTATAATAATAATAATAATAATGCTTCCTCAGGTGGTGTGGCTCCCACAGAAATAAGTATTTCAAAAGGATGCCTTAAGTCAGCTTTTTTGAAAGGATGTTGAGGAGAAACAATACCAGAAAAGGTGGTTTCTTAAGTCTGATCCTTAAAACCCGGTGTTATTGAAGGATATGAGGAGAATTCGTTTCTTAAGACTGATGTCCTAAAAATGACAGAAAGGGGAGTCTGGGAAATTTCCTCATTGCCCTCAATGTGGCGGATCTTCCTGGAGCAAAGACAGATCTTTCAGATGCCAGATCAAAAAACAGAACTTTGCTCACTTGAATTAGGGAGGCCCCTGAAAAATGGATGGGGGGGGGGGGTGCACTGAAATCCAGACACCAAAAATGGCATGGCGTTTAGCTGAGTCGCACATGCCTAAACATAACTACATGGTGATGCACATCTATTTTTTTAAAATCAAATCCCTGGTTCAGTTCCTAATTAATCAGCTGGAATAATCTGCTCAGTGATCATGCACTCTTCATTAATGAAAGATGTATTCTTCTTGCTGCAGAATAACCAGAAGACTTCCCTGTACTTCCTAATCACCTTAGTATATCGTTGTTGCCTGCTATGCCACGTCTTGCAGAAAATTAGGGATTGTTTCTGATTATCTCTTGGAATGGGGCCTGATGATGTCATAGAACTACAGGTTATGGTTGGGTTTGGACACCTAATCAAAGTCCAGTCAGAGAATACAGAACAATAGGAAGAGAAGACTGGAATCTTTTGGCTGACCAGGAGTACATTCGAGTGGGTCATATACTTGTCCTGTTTTACGCTTTGCTAACATTTTGTTAAAATTCCAGTAATAACTTCTAAATACAGCAAACATCCCTTTGTATTTGAGTTATTGACTTTTGCATATTTGATTATTTGTAGAGTTTATTAAAATCTTCTCTCTGTAGGACTATTGTCAACTTCATCTAGTCATACTGAAAGACCTAGAAATGTCTAGAGAGGACACCTCACTACGTATCTCTAGGTCTTCCAATTCAATTCTAAGGCCAGTGTCCAACTGAAGTTGACCACAGAGTTGTGTTAGAAGACTTATGATCTTACTGCATGGGGCAGTTGAAGCACCCTATTTATTTACTTACTATACTTTAATCCCATTCTCAATTACCTCGAAGGGGACTCAGAGCGGCTTCCAAGTTAACAATATTCAATGCCATACACATAACAAACAGATACAATATACTAGAGTAGTGTGCGGTACACAGTTCTCCTATTTCATTTGTTCTTTCGATCCTTTTGTTTTCTTTAGGGGCATGAAATGGGACCCCCTCCCCCCAGTATGAAAATAAGCTCGACACGAAAGCAAGTGGGAGCGGGCATTATTTCCTCGCCTGCTTTTTGTGTCACGCAGCCTGTGGAGAACTGCTGCATGCTCTTTTCCTCAGAGCCCTGCCTGTTGGGCCAATAGAAATTATGCTAATGCTGTCCGCCTCTCTTGCCACCTGCCTCACTTCACACACCACCACTTGTCTTCTCTGAAGATCAAGGGGAAAGCGTCACAGTTCTCTTATTTTATTTATTTATTTATTTATTTGGGGTGCTTCTACCCCGCCCTTCTCAACCCCCTGGGGGGACTCAGGGCAGCTTACAAAAGGCACAATTCGATGCCGACAGTTACAAAATACAATATACAATACACAAATTACCATTCTGCAGACTAAGGAGAAAGTATCACAGAAATAGCACTATCTTAAGCCCTGTCTTTAAATCCAGTTCTCATCTGCATACAGAGGAGAAAGCATCACAGAAGTAGTAGTATCTTAAGCCCTGTTTTTAAACCCAGTTCTCTTCTGCAAACCAAGGGGAAAGCATTACAGGAGGAGTGGTTTCTCAAGGAACTCTGATGCTTTTAATCCAGGTTGTAATGAAGGATATAAGGACCATATATACTATGCCATTGCCGAAATGATGGGAAGGGGAGGGGAATTCTCCCTTTCCATTGCTACCAGTTAAAGAAGTGAAATAATGGGGCTGAGTACTGAGCTGAGTGTATTTGGAGCATCTTTGACATTTGACAGGAAGGAATGGTGCCCTGCTCTGCCTCCCTCCTGCTGCTGCTCATGGAGAAGTTAGAGGGCAGAGACAGCAGGGGAAGGGGAATGTTTTTAAAGAATTTTTATTTCTAGAAATAAAAAAATCCCTAAAAATCGAGGAATGATCCAAACATTACAAAACTTGGTGGGCTAAAAGTGGTAGACATATCTTCCATGTGTGATGATTTTCACCCCCCCCCCCCAGCCCTAAAACCTTGGGGAAGGGGAGCTTGGAGAAGCCCACCCATAGTAGCCAATGGGTTGAAAATTTTCAGTTTTACAGATGTGGAACGAAAACATCCATTCAGAAAAGAGACTGTTTTTTGGGAGGTATGCAAAAATGGAAACGGGGCACTTACAAATGAAACAAACAGAAATGGATAGCGATTCTGTACACATGCACAAGCTTAAAATATACATATACATAAAATAAATAAAAATTAAAAAACATAGCATATTAATACGTTACAGTAATACATTAAAATTAGCTATTGAAACCACACAAATCCAAAGTTATAATCCTGGAGCCATTCCAATCATATTACACTTACTAATACGACAGAGGCTGATGAATCACAGCGCTGGACGTCATCCATGTGATGAGGTCCTTAGGTGTTACAAGAAAAATGTTCTCTCATGTTAAAAAATAGCAATTTCTTTATTTGTGATTTTTCACTTTCAGTGTGTTTCTGTGTCCCTAAACCCAGTTAAGGTGGAGGGCTAATTCAATATGTCTGTCTATCTTTCTGTCTATCTCTCTATATATCTATTGACTTTATCACATGAAGGTGGCTATCTGGCATTGAAGCTGGTGATAGTTTCTAGTGCATCCATGTTGCCATGGGTTGCATATCTGCCACCTCCCTGCAATAACCATCCTTTGCTGTTTAGCAGAAAACCTGTTACTAGCCTCTGGTTGTGCCATGTTCCTGTCCCTTATCTGGTACAAAGAACAAATTCTACTTCCTTGCCAGCATGCTGGCACTAAAGTGATGTCAAGCCAAAAATCACATTAGGATGTGCCAAAATGTTGCAAATTCATAAGTAAGCCTTTGAGTTCCTCAGAAGAAGAGTCTGAATTCTATTGGTTAGTCCGTACTAGAGTAAACCAGTCAATTGTTGCTTAGTCTGTCAACATGTAGCTAAATCCCATTGATACCATGGGTCTACTTTTATTGGATCTAACAACAGAATTCAAACCTAGCTATTAAACAAAAGAATTCAAAATTTGTTTGTATCTTTTCCTTTTTGGCTAATCCTAATATATCTTACTATTTTGTAGGTTTTGGATATTTTGTATTCCTATGATTGAAGACTCAGTTACATTGAAAAGGGGACTTACACTGGAATCCTATATATTTCTGCCCAGAAGTAACCATCACTGAATTCAATTATACTTCAGTAAGTATATGTAAATGTGTACCATATTCTAGCTCACACATGAAATTTGAGGGGGAAAGCAATATTGTGTTTGTTTCCCCACCATAATAAGAGAGAGAAAGAGAGGGGGGGCAGATTATTTTATTAAGAAAGAGCAATCTGCAAATGCCTTGTAATAGTTCTACTGAATTGTTTGATCAAGTTCCAAATGTACAGATACTTTTAACAACAGGATTTACAAAATTTAATCAACCTTGAAAACAGGGCAAACTGCAAGTTGGACATGTGACCTCAAATGTCACAAAATGATAAACAGCCCAACACACTTTGAGATAACTTATTATAGCCATGTCTGCCTTTAGAAAAGACAGGAAGATAACATGTATGGCCATGGTAAATATGGGATTACTGCAAGATAAACTGAAAATGCCTCTGCAAAGTTTGTTTTCTTCATTCTGTGTGAGCCCTGGCTCTTTATAAGGCTCCGACAAGGCATTAAATAAAATCCTGTGCTGAAGTCTAAGTGGCTTTTTCAAATCATCTGTTCTTTCAGATGCTGTTTATTACAAAGGTAACTGATTTATTCTGAGACCATTCAGGAGGGAAGCACACACACAAAAAGTCAATTAAATAGCAGGGTAATGATAAAGGACGTCTCCTTTGGAGAAATAAATCGAAGGCAAAGCTCGTTTTCAATGCCCTACCTTTTCATTAGCTTCTATACACTAATGTGCCACAACAGGGGTGCCTTTTATTTATTTTGCCCTAAATGTCTTCCTGCAGGGTCAGGTGTAGAAAGATGTGAGCAAATGCTAAATTCAGAGGCTAAATCATCCTCAAAGTTTGAGTCATTTGGCACAAGGCAAAGGTCTCATTACCATTTTTGGAATCTATTGCAATGAGAGACTTATTTGTTGCTATATATGACAAGGGGGGGGGGAGAGACAAGGGGCTGTTTTGGTGCAATTTTTCATCAGCATGTGATTTTAGTCTGAAACGCATTCCCACCATTATTTTATAGATTTAATTTTGTAATGTAGAAGGTGAGCACACAAAACAACAGTGGGACCTTTATTATTCTAAATGGTTTAAGGCTACACAGCTTCTTGGGAACATAGCACAACCACTAATGTGTAGGTAGGGAACTGCTGTTCTGGAAGAAGCAAACAAACTATGAAGAATTCCCACTGAAATACAAAACTCTGTCATATGGAATAATGGCTTAATACTTTTCAGCAGGGTGCCTGTAAGTAGAAAAATACTGAATACAAAAGGTCTCAGTTGGAAAGCATGCGAATTAACAGACAAAAATCAAAGTTTTTATGTAAGACTATGTTCTGGCTGATAACAGAAAAAATAAAATAATAATAGGAAATTTTCTAAGATTACTGGTTGATCAATCCTTGGTTCATCCTGAAACATAGGAGAGAAAATCTTTTTCTCTTGTGGGAGTTATGGATAATCGCTGCTTAAATTGTGGGTCCAAACCCCAAACGAAGCCTCCTCAGCTCCATGTTGGGGCCAGAAAAATTGGGAAACGAAGGTTTCTGAATGCCACCCATGTACAAAAATGATTTGGCAACATTGAGCAGTGTTTACAATGGACTCTGCAAAAAACAAACAAACAAACTTCAGTTCTACTCCAGAAAAAGAAAAATCAACCTGTTTTGCAAGCATTGTAAATGCTGACTTATTATCAATAAATGTTTTTTTTTTGTATATATATACCTGGAGGTCACATGAACATTTCTCAGTTGGAAAGGGATTGTGAGTGGAAGAAGTTTAAGAAGCCCTGATATAGATCACTAGTTGGAGTGCATTTGAACATTTTTTTTTTACTAAACCTGTCTTATAGTTAATTTATGAGAAGGTGTGGTATTCTTCATCCATTTACTTTGCTAAGGTATTAATAAGAATTTTGCTTCAGTTCAATTGAACTCACCACTTTCATTTTTTGTAGGAACTACAAGGAGGGCTTTCTTGCTACTTCATCACATTAGGGGTTTTGGGGGACAGATCCAGTCGAACCCCATCATATGACACAGGCCGTGGCTCTGCCTCAATTGATGACTGAAGTAGGGCCATCCATGATAAGAGAATCAACTTTTCAGTCTTTCCCCCATCTAATGGGGAAAATAGCAATGCACCAATGCACCTTGCCACACTTTCCCCTCTCTGATGAGGGAAGGGACAGGGTGCCTTGCCCCGATGCCCCATGTGATGTTGTTATGAGGTGCCATGCATGCCTTCCATTTCACCAGTGATTGCTGGTGAAATTGAACAAAACGGGGGGAGGGGGACAGCATGATGAGTTCCTTTTTAATGGCTGCTCCCAGATTTGAGAACACTTTTTCTAGGGAGATCAGGCTGGCTCCCTTTTTGCTTTCCTTTTTCTGCATTGCAAAGTCACAACATTCTAATGTCCTGAGGTTTTTTCAGCAGACCTGTAATGGGTTTTTTTAATGGTGTATTATGCTGCTTTGTTGTTTGTATATTCAGTCCACATTTGTGAGTATAGGCATCTCCCAAGTTATAAACAAGATAGATTCTGTAGATTTGTTCTTAAATTGAATTTGAATGTAAGATAGAACAGGTACATTTTAAAGTCTAACCTAAAAATATATCAATTTTTAGCTTCTGGATAGCATTGGGAAGGGTTAACACGCTTGTGATGTTTGTTTTGTCCCTGTTCAAAAGATTTCACCTCACTTTCTGTCCCCGTGATAAAGGGATTTTGCAAAATGTGGCTTGTTACCGAAACAAGAGGTGGTGCTAAAGCTTCAATTGAGACCCTTTCCCCATGATAACGCTTTCAGGAGGGAATTTCCCTTTCTAGGAGTAGATTTCTCTTACTTCCTGTTGTCTCATCTCTGTTCTTAACTATAAATCATTTTAAAGTCAGATGTTTGTAACTTGGGGTCTGTACAACTTTCGTGGATTTGATTATTCATGAATTTGATTAATATGTTATCTCTAGGAATCACTAGGTCCTCCAGGGCAACTCTATGGTCAACTTCATCTTGAGGGGACCACAAATTCTTAAAGAGGTGTTTTCTTAGGTTATGTTTTTAAATAAATAATCACAAATCACATTTCTTCACCTTTCCCCTGAACTCTGAATGCCAGTGAAAATAATGGGTCGATTGTAATATTTTAACAAACTTCAGTGCTATCAACTGTATAAATTGTTTAAGTAACTTTTTATTGCTTGTTTTTGCACAGGTAATAACAGTTTTGCATAAAAACAACACACGTGGCAGCTTTGGGACACTGTTTTTGATCAAGTTAAAATTCACATGGAAAATCATGCTATATTAGAAGACCAGGCACAAACAAGGAACACTGAAAAGGCCTGATAATCTTCCTGGCTTATATGACTTGTGACTCTGGAATGGTCAGGTGGGTTGGTTTTAACCAGCAATATCTCAACTGCTCCAGTAAGACACAAGCTATTCTGATGCCAAAGCCCAACACCTGGATAATTCCTATAAAACTGAGCATATGTGGCAGCCCTACAGTAAATATAACATGTCATAAATAGTCTCCTTGTGAATGTTTCAGGGCTTCGATTTCCATTCTCTTTCCAAGCTATTTTCCCATTCTCCTATGGAAATAACCCAGTATTTCCTGACTTCGCGACAATTATGACTTAAAATATAATGTAGTGTTGAGGTCTTAAAGGCCACACCTGTTGTCAGTTGGGGAAAGGGGCTACTTATGTATTTGCATATGTAGCACATGCACCCTCATACTCATACACACAGCAGTGCACAAGGATATGGAGGCTTAATCCTCTTCTCAGTGCATCTTAAGATCCTGGGTATCTGTCTCACATCTTCTCTCTGTCTCTCAATCTCTTTCTGCATCTGTAGATGAATATCACTTAATGTTCCAGCAGTCACCATTAAGGTATCTAGGCTATGCTAGAGAGAGAGAAAAGAACGAACTTGAAATCCTGGTAATAATGTCCTCCCCAATAACTCAATTGGTACAGTCAAATTAAGCAGAAAATGTTGGTGTGCTCTCTAATTTCAGTGGCTAACAGAACAGGGCCAAAGGTCACATAGAGCCTCAAGGCCACATGTAGTGGACATTTTAGAAAAACAAAGCCTATTAGTCACTAGATTGATCTGATGACAAACCCAAACCTTCTGGCACTGCTGTTATTTATTTATTTTTTGGAAGAGGTTGCAGGAGTTATCAGACAAGATCTTGCTAAAGATTACATATTATCAGCTTGGAGGTATACAGTTTCATCTCAGTTAGTAAATACATACTGTAGTTGACTATGTTATATAAGCAGCTGGTAGTAATTTTCCTGAAATGTCTTAGCAGACAGTCTATGCTCAAAATGGAGGAATATGATATTAATTATAGCTGGAGGCACAAGGTGACTATTAAAAAGAATAGCCCTATAACTAAAGCATTGCATAGCATAAAACACTCTCCATTTGGTACAATTTATTATACCCTTTTATGAGTGCCAGTACATTTCTTGGGGTTTACAATACATTATTGTTCAAAGTGCTTTTTTATGACATTATTGAATTGTTCTAGAGATGAGACAGTTCTGGAAGACAATTAGACAGTATAAATCAGCAAGGGACCAACATTTAATGAAGGGCATATTACTGAGGTGACCATCTCAGAAATCTTCCAAGATAGAAGGTTAATAGCGAGGCCAAAGACATAAATTGTCTTGTATGATGGACTTTATTGTGGGAAAGAAGGCAGCTGTTGGGACCTTGATATAAAACCAGGGCATGTCTATGCTTTGAATACATGGGTCATGGTCCAAACCATCAGGCATGTGTTAACCATCTATGACAGACAGCTCCACAAATATATGAGGTTCTTGTTCTGTTCCATTACCAGATTTGGGGAACTGCATTATTAACATTTAGATACTCAGCCACTTACATTTCCTTTAATAACCTTCTCAGCCCAGGTTGTTGGCTTTGATTTAGAAAGCTTTTGTCACTTTGGCTTACTTCCATGAGATAATATATCTTCTATTTGCCCCTGAGGTGTACCTGCAGCCAGGTTTCACCTCCCTGCAAGCTGATTTGCATTAAACAAAAACTCATCCTATGTAGAAGTGTTAGGCCCCAGTTAGGTGACCAAGGAAACAATACAGTTATAGCTGGCTAGAAAAGCTGAAAGTTGATTCATACTGTTAGTCCAGCTAACCCAGTACTGGATAAACTGGCTAACAGAAATCCAGAGGCCTAATAGTGATGCAGTAAGTTTTTATTTTTTAATGATTGTGGGGGGGGGGGTGCCCTCCTCAGTTCTCTGGGCTTTTGGAAGACTGAAGATCCGAGGTGGACTGGGGGGACTGACCTCAGGACTGTGGATGCAGTGCTGTGGGTCAATCCCCAATCGCCCTATACTCCATTAGAGTCAGGCATTTCAGGAAGGGCCTGGTCTAATGGAGTATCAAAGTAATTCAGAACAACACAGAGTCTACCTGCTTTGTCGCAAATTACTTTGCTTTTACCACAGGCGTTGTCTGGACACCTCTGACAAAGCTCAACAGGGCCCGCATTTTGGGCCCCTTTTGGAATGGCCCCCCAGCACACTCTGAGGCAGTATATCTGCTCTGACCATCAGGAATATTTTTGTAGAGTTTAGGTGGAATCTCTTTTCTTGCAATTTGAACCCACTGCTCCATGTTCTAATCTCTAAAGCAGCAGACAACAAACTTCCTTTTTTCCTCAAAAGTATAAGTCTGTATTACTATATGACAATTAACTTTTATTGTACTTCTGCCACTACAGCGATCCAAAGTATACAATACACTGCTTTTAAGCCATGCAGCCCCCCCCCCCCCAACTATGCACGTTTCCATGTTGGTGGAAAGTGGAAAGGTGAGCAAAGACACATCCAGCCCTCCTCCTACAGATAGGCACAATGTGACAGGCAGCTGCAGCACTAAACGTATCAATAGAAAGAGGGCTATGATACTAGCTATGATAAATATATAAGACTTGCAAGAAGGCTTTTAGGCAGAAATATGCCATGCTCTTGTAGGGAGCTTTTATCTCTCAGGTCCTTAGCCATCTGGGGGAAGACAAGCCTCGTTAACAAAAACTTGAACTTTCCTGTGAAATACCATCCCATCTCAATGTGGACAATGGTCTTATTGTTTTTGGTTTTGTTTTGAAAAAATTAAATATATATTTTAATTTTTTTAAAAAATAAAACAACACCCCCCCCCCCCAACTACAATAATGTTATTGTTGCATTCAGGAGAGCAATCAATGCTTAAATATTTTGTTTACTCCTGATAAATGGGAGATCTTGTGAAGTTGGCTCAGAATGAAACAATGGTGCATGTCTATACTTGATTGGCTTTGTTCCATGTGGAAATTTCACTGTATGTTCAGGGGACCAGTGTGACAGATTGCCTACCTTTAGACCAGAATAAGCTCAGGAATTAGGCCCAGGTTTGTTTGTTTTTGGCATCCATTTTGTAAAGAGGCTGGAGGCAGCCATCTTAGGTTAGTCATTTCCTAGTGGAGGCAGAGCTTAGAAGCAGCCTGGGAGGAAATGTGGAGAACCCCTGAGATTAGCTGGGAGAAAATGGGCAGAACTTGGTTGAAGTGTAGAAAAAAAAGAGCTTAGAGGAGAGAGTTTTTGAATTCTGACATTCAGTCAGGTTCTGGGTGTTGAAGAAGTTAGTCAGGGTCTGGTGTTTGAAGGAGAGAGTTAGGAAAAAGGAGAGTGGAAGTTAGGGAAGCCCAAGAAGTTAGTTAGAGAGTTCAGAGAGCTATTAGTGAAGAATAGCTGGCGTAGTGATTACAAATAGGTCCCAGAAAAAGGGCTGTTTTGAAGTAAAAGGATTCTAGTCAGGAGGAAGTCTACTAGTTTCCTGAGGAAATTAAGAGTTTTATTGGAAACCAAGTACTGAACTGATTTAAAGAAACCAAATAAAGCTTCATCTCATTCTTCCAACCATTATGCTTAAGTGCCTGTTTCTGAAAACATACACCAATAAACATCTTTGTTCTTTGTGAAACAACATTTGCCTCGTTGTGCCTCTGTTTGAAGAAGTATCCATAACAAGTTAGGAAAACAGAGTTCCCAGATTGGTGGCAGCAACTACTTAGAAGAAGCTCAATAATATCCACGTCAGTGTTCTGTGCCCTGAGTTCAAATTCAGCACAATCCAGCTTAATTCCAATACATTGGCCAAATAATAACTAAAAACCCCTTTTGCCTTTGGTGGTAGCCTGATGCAATAGTACAAGCTCCTAAGAATATCATTAATAGGTGACAGCAGCCTGAAGATTATTTTGCCTTTATCAATCCAAGTTAATTGCCCTGAGTCTTTACATATATTGGTGGCCAACATAAGGACTGTAAAGTAAAAAATTCTTTACAACCAGTTAAAGGTCATTCAAATACAATTCCATAGGGTGACAGAGGACATGCTCCTCTATTCTGCCCCACCAAGAGATGTTTCTTTCACTTCAGGTGAAAGCCCTCACATTAGGAGCATAAATATAGACATAAGGGCAAAGCAAAGATAGGGATTCCTGAGACTTCCAGAGGGGCAAATCAAAGATGAAGCAAACCTTCAAAAAAGAAGACAGATTTCTCCAGAGGCCTCACAGAAGCAAAGAGACATCCCAAGAGTTTGAGAGATTTCAAGAGAAGTAAAACAAAGGCAGAGATCCCAGAGAAGGGAGAGAGAGAGAGAGATCACAGAGAAATCGCACAGAAGCAAAAGCCGCAATAATCCCTACAGTATCTTTCATCTAGAACCTGCTTCCCTGGCTTTTCAACTGTTCTTCACACCAGAGGGCAAAAAATTCCACGTGTGTGTTAGTCTGAGATACACCACTTACAGCAGCCTCAGATTTGGTCAGGAGTAGGGTGTTTATTTAGCAGCTGTTTTTTTTTTTTTACTGACATCTTTTTCAGGCTTCTTAATGAAGAAATAATTGCTTTTCCTTTACTTGGCTTATTTTTGTTTTTGGAGTGTCCTTTGAATCAATTGTCCATTTTTAAAACCTTAGTCCTCAAAGATCCTGTAGAAAAGGCCTGCACAACCTATGATCCTCCAGCTATTTGGGCCTCCAACTCCCAGAAGCTCTAGCCACCTTGTTCAATAGTCAGGAATCCCAGGAGCTGATGTCCTAAACACTTGGAGGGCCACAAATTGCGCAGACCTGCTGTAGCAAGGGCACAGAAGAACATTTTCCCCAAACCAGCAGAATTCTATCATCTGGACACATCATTGTTCACTTATCAACCTTCCAGAAACTCAGAAATGGTTGTGTTGGTGAATGTGCCATGCAGTTTAAAAGATAAATTTTGAGGAGTTAGCATCAGGAGACTTAGGGATGAGATGTAGGTATATATCCAAATTACGTGTCTGGATCCAGGATCTAAACTAGAGTTTACTCCTTTTCAATCACCAAACGATTTAGTAGTGGCAGTCAAGAAATACATTCAACTTCTAAAACACTGTCAATAATCTAAACCCTTGTTTATCCAACTTGCTTCTGTGGCATGAATAGGAAGCTTCATGGCGATTCCACATACCCTGATATGTAGTGGAAAAAATATTATTTTTAATTCGCAACTCCACTTGTAATCTCCATAATATGTGTGTGTGTGCGTATGTGTGTGTAAACCACATTCCCATATGAATTGCGCTGAAATATCTTCTTTTTGCCACTTAGCAGAGAATGGCAGCTGCTAAATAGACAGAGCTGAAATAGGCTACTGAAGCTGTTCACAGAGTATGTTGTGACTTTGGAATGCTTGATGCAGATACATCTAAATTCTAATTAAGACTTCTTTCTGTTCGAAGCAAGGACCAAAACTTCAAAAATCTTATTGCATCATTCAGGTACTACCAACCTCAATTGTTGCCTTCCTTTTTTTGTCAAGCTAATGTCTTCCATGTCACTGAAGCTATTGATCTGTTCTACATTTCAAACCATACTCTTTGAGGGGCTGAACGCTATCCATAAATAGGTTAAGTACCCTGGATAGCTGCTTTGAAAATTCAAAGTAGAAGCCTCAAAGACACAGGAGCCACCAACCATACCTACATCCTGACCCTCTCTTCCCTGATGCCACCAGAAGCAAGTTGCTTCCACTCTGTAGCATGTCAGGATCAACTCAGCAAGTCCTACCATAAGACTAATCACATTTTCTAGATACATAAGTCTCAGAAACTTTAATCTACATCTAATCTACATTTCTTTCTATCATGATTTTAAAAACCCTTCCAAAAACCCCGAGGAAGAGAAAAAATAGGCTTCACATTAATAACATCAAACTTAATAAGAGCCCTTTGGGGAGCCAAGCAAAGCCATCTTGCTGTTGCCTAGAAGGAAACAGTACTGTAAAAGGGGGCTTGTTAGCATCTGGACAAATCAGAATCCTTCATCCATCATTCCCACAGTATGCTTATACGAATGCAATTCTTTTCTACTTTCTTCTGTTAAAATTCATTAACATCAAACCAATTTTCTAAAGGCTGGTTTTTTAAAATACAAAATTCCCTTTCAAAAAGGACTTCTCTCCTCTCCTCTCTCCACATTTTTTCAATCTTAGATGTACTTACCTTGGATAGTACTTAATACATTGGGGCTTACTTTTGAGTTGAGATGAATAGGAATGTATTTTGACAATTACTCTGGAATGTGAATTTTGAAAAATATTTAAGATGCCATCCTAATTTTAAAGCATTTGTGTCATGAAGACCAAGTCCAAGACCAGTAGGAACATACCAGGAAGGGGAAAGAGATACTCGTGGTTGTATTTATGCATTTATTTTTTTGAAGAGACTTGTGATTAAGTTATCAATAAAAAGAAACAAATAATCTTGCCTTAATGTTTGGTATCAGTTACCAATTGTGTGTGTAATAATAAATATGGGAATCCTTGCTGACACTGGTTCTGTATCTTCATAGTCCAAGAAGGAAGGCAAGATGGAAATTGCTTTGGTTAAAGAAACTGCTTCTTTGACAATTACCCACCTGCTCTCAATGTAAATGGTGTTGATTACAAAGTTAGCACAATTAAATTTCAGATGCAATTTACAGTCTCCTGCTTTTTATGTGTACTTAGGCAGTGGTTAGCATGTGATCTAGGAAAAGCAAGGGGTAATTTTAAAAGGGATTTGCTGCAGCTTCCTGCAAACAGTGCCTTCAATTGCTGTGGGTTGTATTGGTGAGAAAAAAGTTATGAATCTGTAAAAGGGCCATGCTAGGCAATTACATGGTGCATTAAAACTGCCCTGAAATCAGTAATTCAGTTGTGGGACTCTTGGTTTGTTTTAATTTTTTGGCACAAGTTTAAATGGCTCTTTTCAACCAGAAGGAGGGAATTTGAGGTGCCTTACAAACTGGTTTGCAATTTTGTACATATAGAACATGGTTTTCCAGCCAATGAACCGCTGTCCCCTCTTGAGCAGAAAAAATGAAATGCCTCCACATTGCACATTAAAACAGAAATACTACTTACAGTATGCCAAGAATAATAAGGTGTGTGGTTCTAAAAATGATTAGCTCATTGTATACATGAATTTTATCATATAATTTTATTCAGATTGTGAGATGGCTCTCAATGTTTATAAACAAGGTTTTGCACCTTCTTAATCTACAAGTGGGTTTTTTTGTCATTCCCCCCTTCAGTGAGATGAAGAAGCTATATGTTAGATGGGGGTCTAGATACAAAGCTGTACTTTGAAACAATTCTTTTTGCACTGCCACTCCTAGAAGCCCCAGCCAGCATTGGGAAATCTGGGAACTGTAGTCCATGGACCAGTCCCACTGGGATCTGTCATGAGGTATGTCAAGGATCAAGAACAGGTCCATCCGAAGACATTTGGCTGCCTAAGATAGTGTAGCAACTGGTGCATTATCTGCTCAAATCAAGGGGCAGATGACTCTAAGTTGCTTGGAAGAGATGTCTTTGAGGGAAAAAAATACAAAAGATCATTGGAAAGAGAGACAGCAGAATTGAAACACATCCACAAACCTCAAATCTTTGACAGTGAGTTGAACAGAGATAATGGTTTCCTGGCACACTACACATAGTATAACACTAGGTTATACTATGTGTAATATAACCTAGTGTTATACTACACATGAGGACCTCCTTGGCCAGTTTCTTGCATTTCATTTCTGGTTCCCAGACAACATCAGACTATGTTCTCATAAGTCCTTCCACTATGGAGGCCATGCCCTATGAGGAGCAATGTAAAGAGTTGGGTATGTTTAGCTTTCAGAATAGAAGGTTGAGAAGAGACATGATCACCATGTTTAAATCTTTGAAAGACTATCATAAGGAAGAGGGAGCAAGCTATTTTCTTCTGCCCTGGAGACTAGGACTCAGAGTAATGGGTTCAAATTACAGGAAAAGAGATCCCTCCTGAACATTAGAAAGAACTTCCTGTTCAGCAGTGGAACTCTCTGCCTTGGAGTGTAGCGGAAGCTCCTTCCTTGAAGGTTTTTAAACACAGGTTGGATGGCTATCTGTCAGGGGTGCTTTGATTGTGCTTTTTCTGCATGACAGAGGGTTGAACTAGATGGCCCATGTGGAGCTGTTATTCTATGATTCTATAATTCTATAATTCTATTCATAGAATCATAGAATCAAAGAGTTGGAAGAGACCTCATGGGCCATCCAGTCCAACCCCCTGCCAAGAAGCAGGAATATTGCATTCAAATCACCCCTATCCATATGGTTATCTACTCACCTTGGTCTTAGGCAACGTTTTCTCCTGGCTTTGTCCCCCAATGACCAAATGGCCTTGTCACCTCATCCATTAATTTTTATTTCTATTGCTATTCACACATACAACCCACTCACAATAGTCTGTTCATAGACATTTCACACCATGCATCTGATGAAGTATACCCGAGTCTATGAAAGCTTGTTACCAAAATCTTTCTCTCCATTAGTCTCAGAGGTACTACAAGATCCCTTCAAATAATTTTAGTACAAAGGAAGAAAAAAGATCAGCAAAAATGTGTACATTAAAAATGTGTGCACACACTTATGCACCTTGCAGGGTCCATAAACCACTAGTAACCCCTACTCTCAGCATATAGATTTTTTAAAAAATAGATTGCTTTAATTTTTTTTAAAAAAATCTATATGCTGTGAGTAGGGATTACCAGAGGTTATGGACTCTATGGGTTACTA
The DNA here is from genome assembly GCF_037176765.1 of Anolis sagrei. Classification (NCBI taxonomy): domain Eukaryota; kingdom Metazoa; phylum Chordata; class Lepidosauria; order Squamata; family Anolidae; genus Anolis; species Anolis sagrei. The sequence continues at coordinate 87,866,215 of NC_090021.1, forward strand.
TGTGTGCTTCGCCTTGATCTTGAGCCAACCCTGCAATATATATATATATATATATATATATATATATATATATATATTCTCCTTAAATTCACTGCTTGCCAGGATTGTTGAGCTTAGAGCTGCCAATGAAATAAGGGACAATAAGGGATTACCTTAGAAGAGGTAATTTCAGCATTTTCTGAATTTCCCTTTTTTTGCATAACTATTTGAGCTACAGGGACACTATTCCTTATTTCACATGACAATCTTAGTTGGACTCCACAACTGTTTAATGGGCTGGTGGGAAGCCCAGTTCTATATATGGGATTTCCTTCCTTCTCTGAAGACAGAGAAGAGAAGAGAAGCATGATGCAGCAGGCAAAAAGTTTGAACTTTCCTATTATCCCATGGCAAATTAGTGATGGGATAAATGAATCTGAAATGGTGTGTATGCTTGTCCATAGAAGAGAGTGGGTGTGTGCATAGGATATATTTTAGTGTGTGGTATCTCTGCATGTATGTACGTAGTATATTGGTACATGCATACATACAAAGCCCCCTGCTCCATAGTCAAATGTGAATGAGAGGAAAAATACTGCCATCCCATTATAGATGTTGAAGTTTTATCAGTGTTCCTATCTTAACTCCCCAATATCAGCAACTGAACAGCTTGGGAATATGCTATTATATCAGAATAGCTGAACTTTTTCAAATGGGAGATGTGGAGTTCTTATTGGTATATATCAACTTTCTTATATGGCTTCAGAAGGAAACTTACTTTAGTTTCCTTCTGCTTAGTTTGTGTTTTCAAGAAGTAAAAACTGGAGGGACCCCATACATTTCTGTTTCTGATTCCAGCTGCTCTTTCAATTGGCTGTCAATTCATTTTTAGATATCAGATCTGACTTGGCTTCCAGTTATATTTTCTTTTTCCTGCAGCAGGGGGCAGCCCAAATCCAATAAATCTCATGGTGGAGAATGAGTCCTAAGAAGAGGTAAATATTAGGAAATATGAGTTGTGCTCCTTTAGAATATTTTCTTACCATTAGGTTGTATTCAGACAGAATGACTAGAGAAAATGATAGTCAGAAAGAGAAGCTCTCTGGAAATAGAATTTAGGCTAGGACCTCATTTAGGCAAGTGTTAAAATGGATGAATCATCTTGAAAAAATTTTCAGGATAATAGTTCTGCCATGTCCTGTACTGGCTGCTCTTCCAATGATGAAGCGTTGACCAAAAAGGCCACAGACTTCATGCAAACCCTATTGACACAAATAAGTGAAGTAAATTGTAGAGGAATTCCCAGGAGCATTACGCTATGCAGCTGACATTTCCTCACACACAGGAGTTCACCAAACGGAAAGGTCTCCTGCTCTTTCATTTTAAAAACCTTTCTGCTCCCCCACTAAGCTACTGTACTATGATATATCTGAAAGGCTAGGAGCTCATTCGCTCAAGTCTAACTCTAAAATACATGAAGCATCTTGTATTCACAATCTCCACCCCATAATATTTCATTTCAAAAGTTAAAAGGCCAACTTCTCACATCCCTGGGCTTTTGTTTTCAGTGAGTCAAGCTCATATTGATTTCTTATAGGATATGAATAAAACAATGGGGATGGGGAAGCTGGCATATTGATCGAGAAGATGGCTATGTTTCCAAGAATTTCAATAACAGGATCCCGACATCACTATTTTATATCTGTGAGGAATCTCATGACATTTTTGTATTTTTTGGTAACTGGAGTTCCCAGGTTTTAGCCTGAACGCTCGGGATTTAGACATCCTTCACTGGTTCTTAGGATAAGAGAGAAGAATCTTAGGGCAAAAGTGGTACCTTTAACACACACACACACACACAAATTCATACATTTTCCTCATTTGTTAAGACTTGTTTTTAAAACTCTAGTTTCTTTTCACGGCACTACAGGTATAAATAGAGTACATCCTCTAAATCAATGGAAATTGTATAAGTATCAACTTATTTATTTTATTTATCACACATTTCTTCTGCTGTAGGACCCAAGATAGCTCACAAACCAGAAGGCAAACTTAGTAGAAAACATGGCAATACCTTTAAAGCACAATTTAAAAATCATAAAGCAATACAAAATAATTAAAAGACATAAAAAGTTAAAATGAGAGTGTCCCCTTTAACTTCATAAGAAGGCTCCTTGCAAATACTTAGTCATTAAAAGTCTGCTTAAATAAGAAGGTTTTTGACTGCCAATGAAAGGAGAGCAGGAAGGGGCCATTTCATTTCTAAAGCATTTCTAAAGTATTGTTAATGAAAACTTTGTTACTATAATGCCAGTAAATTTTGTTACTATTTCTTTATAGTAATTGTGTATAATTACTATAATTAGGGAAACTTCCGGGGCTCCTTTCTCAATCATTTTAATAAACTTTTCCCTTGTTTTTATGGTAAAATCAATTAGGAAATGACATTTATAACCCAGGAACAAAAACCATAGTGTAGACTATTAACCAATTTAATAGAACACTGGCTGGTTACGGAGGGGCAAATCTTTCTCTCACCTATCCTTATTGGAGCTTTCTGATGCTGAGCACTACATTCTGAGAAATGTAATTTAGGACAGAACCTTTTGAATTCTCAGGCATTAGGGCTCCTTGACTTCCCAAACTACATTTCCCAGTGTTTTGTGGTTCTTCCCAGGGAACTCTGCTTTCTCCTTTCAAATGGCGAGGAAAGGCAGCCTTTTTGGCTTTGCTTCATTGCACCGAATATGAAACTGACTTCTGAGATTTACAAAACTCAAATGAAAAAAAAATATGGGGTAAGTTTTGATTCTTAACTTTTGGGAGGGGTGGGTTTCCCGTGCTTCAAAAATATCATTGTAAGTACGAATCATATGAAACGGATCTGACTTATGACACTTTATGATTCTTTTTTTTTTTTTTTTTTTTGCATAAGCCTAGTAAATGCACTCCGGGTCACTGCTGAAACGTAGGCATCTAGGCTCAGAGTTGGGTCCAGGAGAATACCCAAGCTGAAAGCCTGAAATTTTAGAGGAAGTGTAACCCCATGTAGCACTGGCAAAATCCTTATTCCCTCATGGGGAACTTCCAGTGGAAGTTGACCATAGAGTTGCATTGAAGAACCTAATGTGGGTGACTGACTGTATGCTTGGATACAACATATATATCTTTCTCACTTTGTAGCAGGCGCAGGATGTTCTAATATTTTGAGGCCCTCAAATAATTTAATTTAAGTCTGGGGAGTGTGTGATTGTTCATATATTGTATTGTCGAAGGCTTTCATGGCTGGAATCACTAGGTTCTTGTGGGTTTTTTTCGGGCTATAGAGCCTGTTCATATATTGTTGAGAACTGCTCTCACTCAGCACTTGCCATTACAACCAACAGTGATAGATGATAGAAGTGGTATTTCATTAATATCTGCATGGTGCTGAATTTCTTTATTTGAAGTTTTTTAGTTTTGAAAAGGGGGCAGGAGCAAGCCTTTTCCATTCACCCACCCTCTCCAAAGCAACAGTTAGCATTGATATGTAGTTAATTAGTATGGGTCTGATCAGCACTCTACTACCCGTAATTTATATCAGATGCTCTGCCAGTTTCCCAAACATTAATAAGCATTTTAATATTTAATAAGGCAACCTCTAAATTATGTAAAATAAAGCTAAGCAGTATTAATACCCAGTAGAGCACATAAAAGAGAATGAAACGTCAGATGCCTCTGCACCATACAGCACTTAACATAGAAAAGAAATGCCCTTTCCTACTTGATACCCAAGACCATAGTAACAATTAAAAGAGGCTTTCAGTTTTTCTGATGGATCTAGCAAGATCACAAATTGTTTCCAAACATTTTAAAACAGAAGTAAAGCTTGTTGGGTGTCAACCTCAAAATGCGCATTTTCTGACACTACCTTGCAATTTCCACCTGTGACTGATTGCATGTGGATGTACTACAACTCCCATAATTCCAGGTGGACCCCCCCCCTCCACCTTTCCCCAACAGTGCCAGCAGTTAGTTTGTCATGATATATAAGTTTGCCACATTTGGTCCAAGTTCATTGTTGTTCACGGTGCACTTTGCTTAAAAGTGAGCTATAATTCCCACTGTCCTCTGTCATTGTGCCCCAGACCTCACCAGTACTTAAAGTTGGTCATTCTGGTCACATGTGCAATGTTTGGTCCAGTTCTATTGTTTGCGAGATTCACAGTGCAGTTTGCATATGGGTGAACTATAACTCCCACAGTCTTCTGTCATTTACCCCCAAATTCCACCAGTACATAAGGGCTCACAAACTGGAAAGAGACACCATGACCTTTATTACTTTGTTTATTCAAGGCATCTATTTATCATTACTTGACCCACAAAGGCCCCTAATATAATTCAAACATCAATAAAAACACCTTTAAGGTATTAAATAAAAAACCAAAAGCCAATTAAAAACAGTCAGAGCTGCTCCTTAACCATTATGTATGACATCTGTATCCATGGGAGATACATTCCCAGACTTCACATCGATACGTGAAAAGGTTCTTGTGTGTGTTTTTCGGGCTATAGAGCCATGTTCTAGAGGCATACCTCTAGAACATGGCTCTATAGCCCGAAAAACACACACAAGAACCTAGTGATTCCAGCCATGAAAGCCTTCAACAATACATTGATACGTGAAAAGATAGATAATAGCAAGCTCTACTGATATGAAGGACCTAAAGCCCAAGAATACCATAAAGTTGTGTTGGAGGACCAAAAACAACAACAACAACAACAACCTTAGAGACATAGGTGATTGGACATGGATACTTGGAATTGCGAATACTGGTAGAAATGGTACCAGTAGAAATGGAGGTCGTACATTAATTCTAAAACCAGACAAACAGTTTAGAAAACAGCCAGAGCAGATACCTCCAATTTTAGAAGTAAAGAGTGACATGAAACAGCACTTGCTGAAAATTTAAAAGAAATGGAATCAGGATTATCTCTTTTGGAGGGGCGTTCCACCTTCAAGGTGTTGCTGCATAGGAAGCCCTGTCATATGAACGCACAAGCCACACTAAAAATTAATGCAATTTTACATCCCTTGAACCACCAACGGAATCCTGGGAATTGCAGTTTGGTGAGTCACCACTCTTTGGCAGAGAAGGTTAAAGAACTTGCAAAACCACAACTCTCTTGGTTCCAGAACACTGAGTTATGGCAATTCATTCTCCAGTGAAGATGCACCCTAGTCTCATAGAATGGGTAAGCTCAATGAAAATTAAATTCTTTAATAAATATTGCAACATTTCCAAGTTGACCCAACTCAGAGTTGCACAACTCCATGCCCCACATTATTATCCCCCTCCTTTGATTGTAATCATTACCCGTTGTTCTAATTGCTAAGCTCCTTTTCAAAACAAAGTATCCTCAGAGTAAACAATCATTATTACAAACATGATAGAAACAACATTCAAATTAGATAGCAAAGCACCAAACACTGAAATAATGTGCTCTTTGCGCTATCCTGTGCACCACCAAAGTGCAAGAGTTTCAAGCACAGCTATAATTAAATAAACAAACAAGCTACAATTAAACAAAAATGAAAGGCAAAGATCTTAATCCCTATGTTGATTGCTTCAGAATTTCATACAGTTAGTTGGGTGGGTGGGTGGATGGGCAATGATGCAGGAAAGGCAGAGAGTGCAAAAGGTGATCCTTCCAATCCCAATTTTAAAATGTATCTTTTCTTTACTTGTATGCTTAATTAAATAATAAATTGTGACAAATCATCTTCTTGACAAGGCTTTTTGACACAAAAACATACCATCTATTATGATGGGGACTAGAATGTTAGACAACATGTGCTCTAAGAAAAAGGCAGCGGCATACCTTCTTGGATCAAAAATGCAAAGATGGGTCAGTATAAGCAGAGGGCAACATGAAGGCAGAAGGCAAGAACAAAAGCAGCAACATGGAATATTTCTGTTTCTCCAGGCTGAAAGGCTCCATGTATTCCTCCAAACCTTCCTTTAGTAACTCTCTGGAATATCCACATGCCCAGCTCCATTACCAATTTAGCTGCCAAGGAGACCCTTTCAGAAATTTATGAATAATTATCTATTTGTGAATTTTTTTCTTAACCCCTCTTTAAAAATTATGGTTTCCAAGAAATAGAAGTTAAACCATTTTAATTCTATAGTTTCTCCAGGGGCTACATCTGGTTTCATCTCCTAGTTTTGATTGCTTAGATCTCAAGTGCATCACTATTACTACTACTACTACTACTACTACTACTATAGGTATTGTAGGTTTGTTCTTAAGTTGAATTTGTATATAAGTCAGAACATTTTAAAGTGTAACTTCAGCATATAGATAGGGGGGGGGAGAGAGAGAGAGAGAGGATATGTTTTGGAAAGCATAGTGCAACCTTAATACCTCTTTAGCATTTGTTTTCATGTCTGTGTCCCTGTTCAGAAGATTTCACTTCACTTTCTATCCCTGAGACAGTTGGATTTTTAATAATTTTGGGTTGTTGTGGAAACAAAGATTGATGATAAAGCTTCAGTGGAGACCCCTTTCTCCCATGAGAACTCTTCCAGAAGTGAATTTCGCTTCCTACGGATAGATTTCCTTTCACTTTCTGTTGTCTCATCCCTGCAGTAACTAGAAGTCAGATGTAAGTCAGATGTTTGTAGCCTGGGGACTGCCAAGTAATAATTATCAGTAGACTCTTAAAACTGTGTTTGATCATTTGTATATGCCTGTATTACCATTAGGCTTACAGTAAAATCTTGCATCACAGAACTCTTTGTCAGTGAATACATAGAGGTGTTGTTTTTTTTTTTTTGCTAGCTTCTTCCTCTGAAATAGTACCTGGTATTCCTTGCTGTTCTCCCATCCAAGTATTAACGATGAAGATGAATTTCAAAACGTATGCGTCATCAAAAAAATGTTAAACAACTTGTAGCTGCATTCTCTCAATCTTCATGGTGTTTGATGTTTGGTGTTTGCAGTCCTTGTGCCATTTGTGATTTTTGAAATTAAGGATGCATGTACACTGTAGAATTAATGCAATTTATTACCACTTTAACTGCCATGGCTCAGGACTATGGAATCATGAGAACTGTAGTATAACACTTAAGCAAAGAAGACCAAAGACTTTTAAAAGTACAACTTCCATGATTCCATAGCATTGAGCCATGGTACTTAAAGTGCTGTCAACTGCATTAATTCTACAGTACAGATCAATCCTAAGGATGGTTCTACACAGACACTGAACTTGAGATAAGAAATTGATTAAACCAAACCAGTTTCACTGTGGAGTGCCTAGACAAACACCCCAGGAACCAGTTTGAGGTAGGGATGTTGGCCATAATATCCACCAATCGAGGATTGGAAACTTACCCAGGAATAGTAGGGCAAAGGAAATGAAACAATGGGATGAAAGTCAAGAATCCCCTATGGGAATGATGTAGTTTCCTCTCCCAGGGAGTAATTGCCTATCTTCAGGCCAGCTGTGCTTCAACATTTTGAACATGTGTCAGTGCTAGTATTGTCCTGACAAGTGCTCCATGTTTTGCTATCCAGGTTTTGAGCCTTATGTGGGATATGCTCTTGTTGACTACATAACATTATTGTTGAGTGTGTGAAAGAAGTCTGAAACAAATAAACCAGAAAGATTTAGAAATTGTCTTAGCTGCTTCTGCCAGTTGTTTGGAATTGGATAGGATTTTTTTTCTCAGAATACATTGTTTAGCAGTCCTGTGGGATTTTGGGACCTCAACTAGTTTCACTCACTTGAATGATTGAATTGATACTAGTTAACATGTTGTATGTTGATCTGTGTATAAAACTGATTTACTGCAGGAGATGGCTTAAAAACCATTATTGTGTGTTTTGTATTAGCCTCAATGCAGCTCCATCTTGCTGCCTGTAACTAATCCTTGCATCCATTTTTCTTGTTTGTTGCTGAACCGTCTATTTTTTCCTTTCTTCATATTCCTGATTGACAGCTGCTTTAATGTCTAACCTTCATCCCTCTTTCTCTTTCTTTCTTTAGTAGGTTATGATCTTTCCTTCTACTCACAAACACACAAAGATAATTTTATGGAGGCATCTCAGAAGGTTCTAGTGTCAATGGTGACCACATTACGAATCTACATGAAACTTATGATCTATAGCTGTCTGGAGCTACCATTATTTCCATATCTGTCTTTTTTCAAAGTTGCATCAGCATTTTTATGGTCAATTGCCAAGTTAAAACTAGAATTCCTTCTTCTATCCTGATAATACCTTTTGCTGTCTTACAGAAATGTGCACTGGCATTAATTCTCTTTCTCCTATCTATTTCATTAGCAATTCCAAAAGTATAAAGGTGAGACATGCGACTGTTTTAAAATGCAGAAGATCTCATTTCTCTTAATTGCAATTTATGTTTTACCCAGTTTATGTTTCACCCAATCAAAACATTCTAGCTAGCTCACACTGAACCAGAAAGCAAAATTAAAATCCAGTTTTGAAATCAATTTAAAACCAATTACTACTCATACATTTAAAGCATGAGCTCTCCAAACATAATATTGATACTGCTTCTGAAAAGCCTATTAAGATGGAACAAGGGGATATCTTATGCTCACCAGTATTTCCCATATGAAAAGTGGGCATGCGTTGACAAGTAATACAAGAGAATGATCAGGATGACAAAAGTTATGAATGAGGAACAACACACAAATTATGAGAGGCTGTAGCAGTTTGCCTTTGCCTGACCCTTCAGGAAAAGGCAAGATCCCCCCATTTCGCTTCCCCCTCCTGCTGAGTTAATTACATTTGTATTTTGAATTCAATCAACAGCAATTGAAGTAACTGAAGCTGGAGGGAAAGATGTTGAGAAAAACTGCAAGATTTAAGAGTGAGATGGCAAAGGATTAATCAGGACTGGGCTGATAGGTTGGGGCTGATAGAGACAGGGATTAGAGTTGTATTACAAAGGGTTTTGGATTTGTGAAAGACGAGAAAACTACCCATGGTCTGAGGGAGGTTAAAGAATAGATTTTTAGAAACTATTATATATGTATTTTTACTGTGTTCAAACAATTCTTGTTGTTTTACACAAGAAAAAGTCAATCTAAGATAATGAGAGTCCATACAATATTGGCCTTACATGTAAGCAGGCCTGTAGCCAGGATTTCGATTCGGGGGGGGGGGGGTGAGTCTGAGTGAAAGAGGGTCTACCCTAGCAAACTTTTTATATCATTACCCCAATACCCCCATGCATATGGGATATATTGAGTATAGTGATCAGATCATGATATGAATAAACATAACAGTTTAAATAATGCACCAGCAAGGCCTTTTCGCGAACCACAATGAGAATTTCGGGGGGTGGGGGGGCTGAAGCCCCTCAAGCCCCCCCCCCCCCCCCCCCCCGGCTACATGCCTGCATGTAAGTGAAATGAGAGCCCCATCAACAGGCATATTTATTTCAAGAGACCCGTGAAACATGTCACTTCTTTACAATCAATCAATCAGTCAATCAATCAATCAAACAAACAAACAAACAAACAAACAAATGTTATTTATATCCCACCCCATTTCCTTATGGGGACTCAAGACAGCTTACAACATAAAGGAAAAACATTTATTGTCAGAACGAAACAATAAATTAAACAATACAGATAAATAGTATAAAACATTCATTTACAGCATTTTAGATATAAATTGAGATTTTTTTTTACTATTTGGTAAAGTCTGCCATCATTTTAAGATTCTTTTGGAGAATGGTAAATATGTGTTTATCAATCCCCCTCCCCCTGGGTTTGTTTGTCTGTCTGTTTCTCTCTCTCTCTAGTTGAATTCATCTTCCATTTTCCTCTCTGCATTGGATTCAGCTCACTAGAGGGGGGAAAAAAGAACAGATAAAAACTATTGTTGTACACCTTTAAATAATTTCTGATTTAGGGTGACCCTATCACAGGTTTTTTTTTTGGACAGGATTTGGCTTTGGCTTTCTCTGAGGCTGAGAGAATGCAATTTGTCCAAGTTTGCAAAAGGGTACCCAAGACCGACAGAGGATTCAAACCCTGGTCTCCAGAGCTGCAGGCCAATGCTCTCTCACTCTCTCTTTCTCCCTCTCAATTTATTGATTCAGAAGCTTTTTTAAAAAAAAACCCAATTAAACTACAGTTCAATTTTAAAACGCAACATGCAACTAAAGTGCTGTGCACAACTCCACAACTTTGCTTATCCTCTTGATAAATTTAAGATGCTCAGACCTGCATTCTTAACAAGCAGAGAGAAAAAAATTAGGCTTCAAGAAGAGATGACTCTGTTTTGAATCTGCATTAAGTCTCTCTCCAGAGACAGATAAATAGCTAAGCTTCTAATCTAAATCCACAGACAAGCGTGCAAAGAACATGTTTCTGAATAAAAATATATTATTTATTGATATTCAGAATGACTTGTAGGAGAATGGATCAAACGAATAATTATTGAAAGGAAAACTACAGGGCAGCCTATTGGACCAATTAATCAGTAACCTTGGTCAGCAGTTCCCAGGTGCAATGCAGCAAGATAGTTATGGGCAACATGTTGCTTGTACTATGTCACCTACACTAGCTCAATATTTTCAGTTATGCTGGGATATTCTTTTCAGGATCAGTGCACAAGAAATTTTCAACTGCCAGTGCAATTCACCTTCATATGTGGAATGGGGAAAATGCTACCTTGTTTTTTTCTTTCAGGTAGCAAAATGTATTGGGACAACTTGAAAATGTAATACATGCATTGCAATTTAGGTTTAGTACCAGGAGACAACACCTAAAGTCAAGATGCATTACAGGATCACAGATTACAATCCTAGACCATGGCAAACATCCCATGTACAACAGGGCTTTTAATATCCTTTCTAAACACTTATCAGCTCCCTGTCTAACCATGTCTTGACAATGCCATTTTTAGCAAAGATGCTAGGTCACCTTTGATGCAGACTGTCAAAATGTTGTCAGCCAAATAACTCATGAAACAAATCTTTATATACTCGAGAAGAACAAGACACTCCTTCATTATTGCCATTTTTCTGTTTCCTTCAAATAACCACCCTCCTTACAAAATTCTGTCTCGAATTAATTCACATCTTTGAGCTGCTGTTGTTGCTGTTGCTTTTTCGTGTCTTCAAGCCATTTATGACATGATGATCTTAGGTAGACTTATTGGGTTTTCTAAGACTGAAAGGGTTTGATTTGCCCAAGGTCATCCAGTGGGTTTCCATGGCCAAATGGGATTTGAACCCTGATTTCCAGAGTTCTAGTTCTTTACTCAAATCACTATGCCACACTGGCTCTATCTTTAAACAGGCCTTGATAAAATCCATTGAGTTTCTCATGAATGGTTTTATAACACTGACATTTTCCTGTACATTTTATATCCTTCAGGTATAAACACACAGAGAGATACAGTGTGGCATAATGGTTTGAACCCTGAATTACAACTCTGGAGGCCAGGGTTTTATTTCCCACTCAGATTGTGTGTGTGAAGCTGTTTGAAAGTGATATACAAATGGGTCCATATCAGGATTGACTTCAGGGTTTGAGGTACCAAAGGTAACTTATTTGAGAGGCTTGGCTGCATGCTCAGGTCCCTCATTAATATGACACATTGAAAGGTTGGGAGGGAGGGAAAGTCCTTCTCCCCACCCCCTCAACTTCCTGACATGTCATTTTGACATTCCAGGATCTTTTGAGGATGTAGCCAGGGCCCTCCTGTAAATTTAGGGGCCAAAGGGGGGGAGCTGACTTCATGTCCTCCCAGGTCAATCTTTTTCCCACTAGGGAAAGCCCATAGTTTGGGGTGGGTGTGGAGACCTAATCCCAGGAGGAATTTAGTCTCCAAACCAGTTCCTCCCAGGTTTTAGTGATGCCTGGGAGGGCCCAGAGATCTCCTCGCTGAGTTGCTCCATCACTGCTATTCTTGAAGTCACCTTGATGTATTCCCATGTGCTTAATCTCCATGTGTTAAATTCAAGGCTTGTGGATCAAATCCAGCTCACCATGTCATTGTATGTGGCCCTCCAGATGCTGGATTCATCCTCATTGGACATCATGACTGGAAGTTGTGATAAATTAACATTTGGAAGACTGCAGGATAGTGGGGTTTTAATTTAGATACAAGGCTTGTGATGTCTGATTTTTAAAAAGTCCTTAAACCTTTGTCCAACCTTTGAGCCACAAATGCCACTGGATTGCAATTCCCATCATCCCCAGTCTGCATGGTAAATAATCAAAAATGATGGGAGCTGTCATTCAATAACATCATAACATCCCCCAAACTGGATTACAAACTAATGGGCAGCGATGTCTGTGTAAAAAATATATGCTTGTCCCTCTGTGTTCACAGATTCTTTATGCATGGATTCAGTGGCCTTTTGAAGGCAACCATAAGGTTGATGTGACCCTGGATGAAAATGCGTTTAACACCCCCCTGCTTAATCCATACTGCAATCCAGAGTAAAGGAAAAAATGAATGAAAATTATTGCTCCTTTTCTTGCTGATCTTACTTGTTCTTCTCAACTTACCCAGAACAATTTGAAGAGCAAGGCAGAAACAGCAAAGAGAATAAGGGACTTGGTGGGAAAGGATAACAAAGGCCTCAATAGATATCTGAAGTTGTCAGCCACTGTCTATAGCTATGTTAACATATCTTCCAACTGTCCCAATTTTGCACAGTCCCACTTGCAGTAGTTTTTACCCAGCTTACTTCAAATGATGCCAACTTAGCCTAAAATGCAAAAGTGGCTTATACTCAAAGTACTTTTGTGTAGGATGAAGAAGAGAGTTATTGATGGAATCTTACATCTGTTTTTTATTATTTATTGTTTTAATGATTGCTTATGTAGTGTCTAATTGTGATTTATGCTTAATTGTCATTTTATTATTGTGGTTGTTATGGATTGGCATCGCGTCAGTGTCCAATGTATGGCATTGAAGTTTTGCCAATTATGTGTAAACCGCTTTGAGTCCCCCTAGGGGTGAGAAAAGCGGTGTAAAAATACTGTAAATAAATAAATAAATAAATAAATAAATAAATAAATCTTCCTATAGGCTCAGGCAACAGTAAACTGCTGCAATCCCTGCTAAATTATGTGTCCTGCCTTTTGTCATTTTGACCACAATGATACTGTTGGGTGACATATGCTGCAGTTTCCATTGTGAACTATTAGCTACTTTCATCTCAATGAGCTTCTCTTCTGTTGATTTGCAGTCACTTCTTATGTCTTTTTCTTTGTGTGTGACTTATAAAGGACTGTTTCCTGTCATGCTCATTTTTGCTTTACCCAATGTCTGAGATTTGTTAATTGTACAAGAACAATATTTTACATGGTAAGTATTTTTTAAAGAAGCAAACGAAGCACAAAGCCTGTGAAGGCTAACATGCCTTCAATTCTTTAGCCACTTCAGCCATTTGTGAACATGCCTTCTGCTAAAGGATACAGGGCAAATTGTGATGTTAGAAATCTGAATTCACAGAACAATAATACCAAAAGCTGCCAGCGTCAAGGATAAGGAGCTAGTTGGGACTGTGACTGCTGCTCTATAAGGATCCTCGACACAATTCAAGTTAGGATTTAAACTGAAATTCTGTGGGAGGCAGTTTTCCCCATTCCCATCAAGGCCAAAGATGAAAACATAATCTCTTATAGATGTGCTCTGTGTACAGTATGCATCACTGACCTGGCACAAAGCTCCTTTTCATATGAGATTTCTCAATTAAGGAAATAATTTTTTTTCTTACCAGCTGGATTGGGGAGTACTCTGTGGAGGAATCCTTTTTGTTAAGCAGGCAGAAAAGTGATACATACTAATCAAAGTAAATTCCTAATTCTTTAACTCTGTCCTGGAAAATCCCTCCATAACACTGTCTTTCGGAAACAGCAGCCAAATATTGATCTTTATACACAGCTGTGCTGACACCATCGCTCGCCTAGCAGAGGTGACTTATGCATGAGCAAAGAAACAGCGTGGGAAAAATCCCCGGAGCCTCCGCTACCCAACCGCCTCTGATAATGAGATCCTCCAGGCTCAGTGGGATACATTCATTTTCATTCACTGCTAATACACCACTTTTTCTCCTTCTCTTTGAAGCAAGTTTTCAGCTTTTCTATGCCTTCTTGTGAAACTCTTGGAGCACAGATTCTGTTAAGCTGCAGCAGATGCTGGGAAAGGGGACCCCTGCAGATATACACATGTTTGATGGCAGGAGGATTCGTAACAACTCTCTACTCAAAGGCACTTTTTTATTTATCCCATCTTCTTTTATTCCTCCCTTCCTGCCACGTCTTACCAGGTCTAAATTCCTTGAACATGCTCAGGCATCTTGTTTCAATTCCCTGTAAGCTAGCACCTTCCAGGTTATTTTCTCTTTAGATTACTAATGAGTATTTCTGTTACTGCATCTGAATGAATGCAGTCTGGTGATATAGTATTTTTGCCTTTGAAGATGGAACTTCTTGAACTGTACAACAAACCAAAATTGCACATTGAGGTCTTAATCTTATTTAAGTGTGGGTGTGCATTCAAAGAAGCTACTGCTTAGAATAGTTCTGGGGTGTTTTCAGATTTGCCAGATTTTAATGAAATTCCTGACATTGTTGCTAATGTATCATTTGTCACATCTCAAATTTCCTTTATTCAGTTCCACTATACTGGTGCTACAGTTGCCTTCCTTGTAGTCCCTACCATTAAAAGCTCAAGACAAATAATCTTGGCAACAGAAGTACATGTGGGGACAATGGTGAAAGTCATTTTTGTTTTAAAAATTCCTTTGGTTGTTTTTAAAAGTATGGCAAATGAAAAATTGTAGATGATGACTTTCACATCTTAGGGAGTCAGATTAGAGACTGTTGTCAGTCATTTTTACACTTTGGAATCTGTCAAGCTATAATATCTTTAAGACTTAGAGATATTCTGCATGGTATTTTATAGTATAATAAATAATGTCAGTTCTAACATCCATCATTTATAATGTAATAAATGATCATTTGCCCCCTGGCACTATAACTAAAGACCTTTCTACTAGCCAGAGTTTTATTCTTTCCATTATATTTGCTGAAATCCCTTTTGAGTTGTAATAGCAAAACATCTCATGTGCATTTAATAGATAAAGGCTTATTAGTCCATTGACCAGTCAATATGCATAGTCCCCAGGTTGTACTAGAGAATCCCATACATTAGATATTACCCAAATGTGTGCTGGATACATTGTGTGCAGTTCAGAAATATAATGTGCATCAGGTTTTTTGTGAGTTGGCAATATTGGTTTCAATCAGGAACAAGTTTTTTCAAAAGAAAAGATGACAAAGAAGTAAAAAATTACAAAGACTACTGTTACTTTTCTTATATTAATAGTTAATTTTTGGAAGAAACTACCAGACTGCAGCATCTGTGAGCAAGGAGGATACATGCATAAAACTACATTTGGTGGCTTTGGATCCAACTATATGGTCACAGGCAGCATTATCAGCTGTATCCACACTTCTTTTGCTTTATAGCTACAGAGTTTGCTAAAGCCTATCAAAGAACCTATCCCACTCTAACTACCCTTGTTTTCTTACCATCTTTGTACACAGGCAAAATGGATTCCAACAGAGGCCCTTCCCACAACGCACAATCACTTCCGGTAGCTGCCAATGAAATCCATTTTGCCAGTGTGCTAAGATGGAGAGAGGATTCCATTTTCAGGAGTCAGGTGTTCCCTGACTCCTAATTGAAGAAAAGAGTGGGAAGCAGATAGGGAAATGTCATGGGGTGGCTGGCCATTTCCGAAGACTGGTGTTGCTGGTGTAAGTAGGATACCCATTCTTAAGGACACTTTCCCCTGGTTTTCTCCACTTTTCCCCTTTCTCCGGCCCATGAGATATAAGAGAATACGATCACAAAAGCCAAAACAGGTGCCAGTATTATGGATGGATGGATAAATGAACAAATAAATCAAGTTACATTTCCTCACATTTCTTCTAAAATCTCTGTTGATCAAGAGATGTCCCGGTAGCATTCCAATTGACTCCTGAAACACAACTTCAGTCCCAGCTCTCTGCTCACCCTGATGAAGGCTCCAGTTCAGCACAAGTGTTGCTTTGCTCTCAAATGTCAGATTCTATAACTTCACAGTCTCCGGAGAAAAGGAGAATATCAATAATCTAAAAATGCCTCATTGCTGTAACTGGAGTTTTTGGTTTTTAAGCTTGAAATGTGGAGGACAAAAGCAAGGACATGGCCCTGCAAGCGGGTTGCTGTTGACATGCATAGTGCTTGCATGCTATGACCTTGTTGCTTTTGCTAGAGAGAAAGCCCTCAGCACTTTCTAGTGTGCAAAGAGCAGGCTTGATGTTTCTGGCATTTCTCTTGCTACTCAGGGACATGCAGAATATTTGGATTAGAACTCAGAGAATCCTCCAGCCCAACCCGGACATTCAGCACATGAAGTCCAGGGGGTTTTGTGAGTTATTTTCCCCAAAAGTGATTTTTCCAGGCATTTGCAGAATTTGTATAATAGAATGGCTGAAATCCTTCTAGCATTTTAAAGACTTTTTCTCATGTTCAGGAAACGGATGACCAAAACTATGCCCAAGCATAAGGGCCTGTGTATGTTTAGCATGGGAAAGGATGTAAGAGGTAACACGGTTGCCGTGTTTAAATATTTGAAAAGATGTCATATTGAAAAGAGAATAAGCTTGTTTGTTTGTTTTTTTTACTGTTCCAGAAACTGGCACATGGAACAATGGAATCAGATGACAAGAAAAAGATACTTGGAAAAACTTCCTGATAATAAAAGATGTTTGACAGTGGAAAACACTAACTCAGAATGTGGTGAATGAGGAAAGTGATCTACTACCTACTAGATTAAGCTAAACTGTAATGACATCTCAAAGTATGTAGATGAAAATGAAAGAAGTGAGTCTCCATTATAAAAATACTGAATATCCTTTACCCAGTACTTTAGCCACTGTTGTTCAGATACCTTGTTTCCTAATATCCTCCCAAAGTCTGATGAAAATGAGACACATTTTACTGATATTGTTAATGATTCCTTACCTGCCATCAAAGATTTTTCTGGACAAGTGTTCCTCCACATGGCCATTCAGAGCAAGGACTGGATGGCCCTTATGGTCACTTTCAAATCTATATTTCTATGATTCTGTATTCCTGAGTCTATGGATGACCTCCAGGAAGTGTAGAACAACATTTTTTATTTTCTTTTTGTGGGTGGCTCCAAGAACTGAGTCAACTTGTTCTCTGGCTGCCAATCACACACACACATACACAATTGTCCTATGGTCACTAAATACTGGGAAGAAGACCCAGTCAGAAAATAGGAAAATGGCCTGGGGAGAGAGCTGGAGTGGATGAAAGTGCTGAATTACTTCGTCTCTCACAATGAACTAAAGCTACACACATCTTGAATAACATTAACAGGAATCCAGCCAATGAGCCAATGATTCAGAAAGGGGTTACTCCAGTAAGGGGTTGTCCCTAGAAGACACAGACTGCAATATGTATTTTAAATCAGCACTTGGAATATAACTTGCAGAATCTCCCTACCAGGATGGAATGCATCTACACTATCAAATTAATGATATCATTTTAATTGCATGACTCAATGCCATGGAGTCATGGGAGTTTCTCTCTCTCTCTGTTTTAAAAACTACAGTCCCAGAATTTCCCAATCAGAGTGGATGGAGGATTCTGAAGCCTGTAGTCCAAAAAAAGATAAGCTGGCCAAATTGCCGACTGCATGTATATTCTTGAAAAAGTTTAAGGCATGTGTGAACACTGTAAAATTGTGCCGGTTTGCATTTAACATAGCTCTTTGTTTAACATATCTGAAAATTCAGGTTTTTTTTTTTTTAAAAAAAAATGAATTAAAAAAGACAAGTGAATTCAGAAATTGGCTTAATTGTGCATTAAGGGAAAGCTGGGATAACTCCTTGACTCTTCATCTTGGCAAAAACTAATGTGTTTCTGCCCTTGGAGATATATACAAGAGGATAATATCGCCCACCTTGGCTGGATGGGATATCAGAATGCCTCTCTTGTGTGGCTACATGCAGATGGACTATTTGAATGTTTCCCCTGGTAGCTAAGCCTCAGGGAAGGGAGCCGTGGGCTGTCAGCAGCACATGGATCCATTCCACTTTGGATACATTAAAAGTAGCTAATGTTTTACTAGCAAAATCACAATGCTAATGCAAAACATCTCTTGGTGAATGAACAGGCTTTCTGTCTCCAGGCAGCAGGACTCCAGAATGTGTTCTGCTTATCTTTCATCCTTGTTAACAACCAACCTTCAAGGTCAACATTTTCCCCGAGTCTTCCCCTTTTGCTTTTATTTATTTTCCCTATTGATGCTGTCATCATGTAAAGAAAGGGCCACGAATTGCAGGCCTACAGGATGGCTTGTCATTCTGAAATAGCAAAGTGGATTCTCCACCTTGGGAGTTTCAAATGACTTCTGACAAGAATCAGTTCTAAGGTTAAATCAACACTATCTGTAAAATAAACTTCCTCTTTACCTTCAAGTTATTTCATTGGCTGTGTCAAAATTAGAGTTTTTTCCTCTAGCCTCCCCCTCCCATTCCCAAACCAAATCATTGCATTTTTGTGACCTCATCACAATGAGATGGGAAAGTGAGGGTGACAGTCCTTTTAGGGTGGAGAAATGACCCTCTAGATCATCACCCATTTCAAGTTCTGCCTCCCCATCACACTTATCTCCCTATTCAGCTGTTTGCCCATAGTTGCCCTCTTGTTGTTCATTCGTTCAGTCATCTCCGACTCTTCGTGACCTCATGGACCAGTCCACGCCAGAGCTCCCTGTTGGCTGTCACCACCCCCAGCTCCTTCAAGGTCAGTCCAGTCACTTCAAGGATGCCATCCATCCATCTTGCCCTTGGTCGGCCCCTCTTTCTTTTACCTTCTACTTTCCCCAGCATAATTGTCTTCTCTAGGCTTTGCTGTCTCTTCATGATGTGGCCAAAATACTTCAACTTTGTCTCTAGTATCCTTCCCTCCAATGAGCAGTCAGGCTTTATTTCCTGGAGGATGGACTGGTTGGATCTTCTCGCAGTCCAAGGCACTCTCCGAATTTTCCTCCAACACCACAGTTCAAAAGCATCTATCTTCCTTCGCTCAGCCTTCCCTAAGATCCAGCTCTCACATCCGTAGGTTACTACAGGGAATACCATGGCTTTGACTAGGCGGATCTTTGTTGCCAGTGTGATGTCTCTGCTCTTTACTATTTTATTGAGATTGGACATTGCTCTCCTCCCAAGAAGTAAGCGTCTTCTGATTTCCTGGCCACAGTCTGCATCTGCAGTAATCTTTGCCCCTAGAAATACAAAGTCTGTCACGGCCTCCACATTTTCTCCCTCTATTTTCCAGTTGTCAATCATTCTTGTTGCCATCATCTTGGTTTTTTTTGATGTTTAGCTGCAACCCGGTTTTTGCGCTTTCTTCTTTCACCTTGATTAAAAGGCTCCTCAGCTCCTCCTCGCTTTCGGCCATCAGAATGGTGTCATCAGCATGTCTGAGGTTGTTAATGTTTCTTCCACCAATTTTCACCCCAGCTTTGCATTCATCAAGCCCCGCACATCGCACGATGTGTTCTGCATACAAGTTAAAAAGGTTGGGTGAGAGTATGCAGCTTTGCCGTACGCCTTTCCCAATCTTGAACCAGTCTGTTGTTCCGTGGTCAGTTCTTACTGTTGCTTCTTGGTCCTTGTATAGATTCCTCAAGAGAGAGACAAGGTGGCTTGATATGCCCATCCCACCAAGAACTTGCCACAATTTATTATGATCCACACAGTCAAAGGCTTTAGAATACTCAATGAAGCAGAAGTAGATGTTTTTCTGAAACTCCCTGCCTTTCTCCATTATCCAGTGGATATTAGCAATCTGGTCTCTCGTTCCTCTGCCTTTTCTAAACCCAGCTTGAACATCTGGCAACTCTCTCTCCATGTACTGCTGGAGTCTTCCTTGCAGGATCTTGAGCATTACCTTATTGGCATGAGAAGTAAGGGCCACTGTACGGAAATTTGAGCAGTCTTTCGCATTTTTGGTATGGGGATATAAGTTGATTTTTTCCAGTCTGATGGCCATTCTTGTGTTTTCCATATTTGCTGGCATATGGCATGCATCACCTTGACAGCATCATCTTTCAAGATTTTGAACAGTTCAGCTGGGATCCCATCATCTCCTGCTGCCTTGTTGTTAGCAATGCTTCTTAAGGCCCCTTCAACCTCACTCCTCAGGATGTCTGGTTCTAATTCATTCACCACACCGTCAAAACTATCCTCGATATTATTATCCTTCCTATACAGATCTTCTGTATAGTCTCGCCACCTTCTCTTGATCTCTTCAGCTTCTGTTAGGTCCCTGCCATCTTTGTTTCTTATCATACCAATTTTTGCCTGAAATTTACCTCCAATGTTTCTAATTTTCTGGAAGAGGTCTCTTGTCCTTCCTATTCTGTTGTCTTCTTCCACTTCCATGCATTGCTCATTTAAAAATAGTTCCTTATCTCTTCTGGCTAACCTCTGGAATTGCGCATTTAACTGGGCATACCTCCTCTTATCACTGTTTCCTTTTGCTTTCCTCCTTTCTTGGGCTACTTCTTGTTGCCCTCTATCACACATGAAAACCTAAGAGTTGGCAATACATTCATCTTACATTCATCATACAGGGAGTCTTTTTATCTGCCCACTCCACATTAATTTTTTTTTTACTCAAGGAATACTTGAATATCTGAAAGCCAAGAGATACCTTGCCCTGCCCAAAGCCCCTTACATTAAAGTTGACTGACAACATTTTTAAAACCTCTTCTTTCCATGGGATAAAAATGCTCTGCCTAAAGCCCCTTATGATAAAGGAGACTGACGGGGTAGACAATGAAACAGGATGGGAAATTTTGTGTGTTCCCATTCAACCTTCTTTTCAGCTGGAACAACAGGAGTTGTGTGCAATAGTCGCCGGGAGCTCTGATACGATTGCTGGCCTAAGTTCAGAGTTCCCTCTTTTCAGGACATTTCTGCCTCTTTTCAACCATGGAAGGCTATGCATGACTGCTGGATGTCATGTGATGAGCATCTGCATGCTTGAAAAGAGGCTGAAGTGCCCTATGATGGGGAAATTTCTCAATGTGATGAGGTCCTTGGTTTATATGATGATTCAAGCATTATTACAATTTCATTGTTATATCCCAGGCAACTGAAGAATCCTTTAGCCATATAAGCAAGGCCAGATGGTGTAACTATTGTGTGCTACATAGGAAAGAACAGGCTTAATTGCGATTTTATATTTTTTAAGATTTAGACGAAGCCATTCATTTTTCAAGGGCATTTTATTGTATGAAAGTCTAATTCAAGGCAAAGTAGCACCTTTATGATATGAATGCCTGTTTCAACCTTGGGGTTGCTTGGAGCTTTTATGCTTCAGTATTATATCCCACAGAAAACATAGGTAGCATTTTGATAGGTGTTGCGATGAAATTCCTTTTTGACCAGATAATCAATGCAAAGGATTTAGCAAGTTAATAAGTAACATTGAATGTTAAACCTCCATCTACATCTCATTCTGGACACAATATTTTTTTTCATCTGTTGGAATGCTTGTTTCCTATAACAGAAAATCTGTATCATGATTCATGAATACTTATATAACAGAAAAATTGAAAGATAAAGCTTTTCTTCTATAAGAGTCATACAACTATAAAAAGAAAAAGCTTTTGCTTTACATACCATATTTTCTGGCATATAAGTATATAAGTATATGGTGAGTATATCCTAAACACTCAATTTTAGATGAAAAAGTTGGGGGTTGTCTTATATGCCCAGTCATCTTCTATGCCAGAAAATACAGTACCTAGAATATGTATTCTTATATTCCAAGTGCCTGATGTTACTGAAAAGTAAAGTTTGGGGGTCAACTTGAAGGAGGTAATTATGAAGTTGAGGATTGACTGATTTGATACTTGCCGCTGATACTTTCCCTCTATCCCAACTGCCACTGCCTTGGCCCCAAAGGGGGAAAAGAAGTGGGTGAATGTCCATCATAATCAGGCACAGAAGCAGATAAAAGGCCATTCCTTCACTCCAACTGCCACTACCCTGGCCTCTGAGCATTTCACACATACTCTGAACAGATATGTTCTGACTTCCCATATAGAACAGGAGAAAAGAATGGAGATTTCTCATGTCAAGCTAATATGCCATTCATTTATATAAGTGGAATAACGGTTTTGAACTAAAAGTGAGAATTGTGCAGCACTGCAGATGGGTGCTGAAGTACAACTTCAAGCAGATTTAGATAACAGTTTACAAGGTATCAGTTGTAGTTCACATGCTTGCAATTGCAATTCTAGTTTTTGACTGAAGTCATTATCCATAGATTGTTTCTCCTTTCTCCTTTTTATTAAACGTTACTGAACTGGACTAGTATGTTGATATTCTTGATAGAGAACAGTAGCATGGGATTACTAATGCTTTCTTCTGTTTGTTTGGGTCAGACAGGCTTGGTCTTTCTGTACCTTCTTTTAATCACTTGTATGTTTACCCTGAAGATTTGTCAGAGCAAGAGCAGATGTTCTGCCTCTAAACAAGATAACTTCCAAAATAAGAACAGCAACCTTGTGGTAATTTCTTTTTTTTCTTTTTGCTTCTAGCAGGCAACAGCAATAAAATTATTAATCCAAAGGAGAGATGGAACACCTCCATGATACTCCATGCCTACATATTGTGGAGGCATGGGGAAATATGCCATAGAAAAGGCAGTTTAGGTGACATCCCCATGGAAGCCATAAATATATGTCCTTATACTTGGCTGTGTTGTCCCAAAGAGACTTCCTGCTACGAAATCAGTTATATATTGCATCCACCACTGTATCTTGGTATGCTTTACAGTAAGTAGTTGAACCTCCACAAAACCACAATTTCTTTCTCTTCTCTGCACCAAAAGAACAACCTGAAATCTTCCCTCATCCCTCTTGTTTCATAAAAGGTGATAATATGGACTGATGCCCTTTGGAAAATGTTACACAGTAAAAAAACCAAAACAAACCATGAATAAACTCTTAGAAAATATGAATTTACACACACACACAGCTCCCATAAATGTATATACACTTTAACAACTAATAGTAGCCATGGTGATTATTTTAAGGCTAAGTCAATATATTTATATTGTAAAAATGTTGTAATAATAATTTAGTCAAAGTAAGAAAATTCATCCCTAATTATAATTTTATGTGAGGGGCTCAAATTGTCACCCCTGAGCAGGAATGCACTGGATCACATTGTTGAAGCACAGAATTGCAAACGTAGATTAACATTTTTCTTGTAATTTTGCAGCACTTTTCTACTATTAGAAATATTAATCCTATTAAGAAAATTTTAAAATTGCAGGGGTTCCTCTATTTCACTGTTCTCTTTTTTCAATGGACGACATCACTTGATTGTTTATACTGAGCAGTAAAAAGACATGAAGTGGAGTTTCAGTTCCCATCCACCTCCATGCAAGCTTTACATTCTTTTTCATCACATGCACATGTGTGTGCACACACATCTAAACCTCTAGAGAAATAAAGTACATTTTATTAGGCCCAATTATATTGGCAATTTTTTTGACAGTTATACTGTCATCTAATACCAGTAGAAATATAATCTGCTGGGTTTTTGACTGCTTACACTAGCAGCAACCCGGGGTTTGATTAACAATAATAAAAATGAGACTTTCCTAACCATACAGAAATGCAACCCATAAATAAACCAAGGCCACATTATCATTTTCATTATAAGGGTTATAAAATATTGTCTTAAGGGAAGATCCACCAGTGGCGGAGATGAAAAACAAGACATCAGAAATTCCATTTAAGTACAGGTGGCAGAATTATTTACTGCCATCGGGTCATATTTTTGCTGGGTTCTTTAAATTCATACTGAGGGAATATATCCTTCCAGCTTTCACTACTGAAATGAAAATCATTCCAATGGTGATGGGAGGGGGGGGGGGATATGTTCTCGCAAATGGCTAAAGGGTCTGGTCTTTTCACCTCCTTCTTGAATCCAATGCAAATTGAAAGGGATAAGCCAGCTGTCCCAAATGACCCAAGCATCTGTCTTCCCGCAAATCAACTATCTCAACTAGCTTGTCATCTCTTTTTCAGTAGCTTGGATTTGCTTATCAGAGAAATTATAGCATGTGCGTGCAGCCTTTCTCCAAAGCAAACAGCCCACTGGAAACAACAACAGCAATGACACCTTTGTTGTCTAGCATCCCAGAAAGTACCTCTACTGAAATTGTGTTACCATAAAAAACACTTTAATATTCCTGATGTTTGTAATGCTGAGATACTGAAAGAGTGACAAAGAATCCCATTAAGAAGGTATTTCCATTCTTATACTCTGGGATTCAGATGACAAGCAATTATTCCCCTGGAAACCCCACAACTTCTGGTTATCATGAAGTGTATTTGCTGATCACAGGTCAGAAAGGGGAGCACAAGATCCAAGTGGTCACCAATGTAACTAACAAGGAATAATAAAGGAAGCTATTAAAGATAAAAGCCTTCATTCAGACGCTGGAAATGATCTTAACAGAACTTTGCACAAAGGACATGCCAGCAGAAAATGCAAGATGCAAAGGATTTTGTGAAAAATCAAATCAAATATTCTTTAAGTACAGGAAGAGATAGCTGACAAGGAAGCAGTGGAAGCATTAGATAACAAAGAATTAAAAGAGTTCTGAAGGGAGATAAGGAAAATGCAGAGAAGTTGAATGAATTATTTTCACTGCTAGACATAAAGGTAAAATACTTCATTTTTGTGCTCACAAACTATGTTAAATTGGTGGAGACTCTACAAGATATTCAGTCATTGCTAAACTAGAGCAAAATGTGCTATAGCATGATATCCCTCCTACAAAGACAAAGTTTTTGCAGTTTAATAAACCTTTCCTATGTGTTTATGATAAATTCAATTAGGAAATTACATTTTAACCCAAGAACAAAAATCATAGTCCAGGAGAGGAGGTGTTTCTTTTCACAAAGAAAACAGGGGATGGACCGTGAGTGGGAACAACTCCCTACAATGTGATGGCAAATCAACTAAGAACACCTGAATAAAATGGATGGTTTGCTGGTGTGTGATGCAGATAGGAAAATCATTCATTTAATTTCAAAATAGAGTATGCCTGAGTTGTAGTGTAATCTACTCTTCCAAACACTTCACATGCTCAGTGAGATTAAGTCTTTTGCTGCACAACTACAGTCAGATGGTACCAGGCAATGGTACTGGCCCCTCCCATTGGTGGGCAATCAGATATCTTCACGTGAAGGTTGCGCATCCAGTAGTAGCAGTAGCATGCTGGTGAAGATTTCCACTCTGGTTGCATGTAAATAGGCTCTTGGTCCCATCTGTTATAGAGCCATGCAATTTATTCAATGACCTTGGGCTATTCACTATCTCTCTAAGCCTGCCCAATCTTAAAGGGCTGTTGCTATTGTAATGACAGAGTGAGAAGAAGGAAAAACTTTTCTGATGCCTTAAGTGCTCACTGTGGAAAGATGGGATGTAACTAAAGAATAACAACAACAACAACAACAACAACAACAGGTTTGCATCTTACATAAATAAATTTTTGGAATGTTGCACTTCAAAGCTTGAGATTTGAGGTGATTTTTGGGTTGCTCAATCTCCTCCTTGTCCATTAATTTTTCAGCAAATGCAGTAGAGAGTCAAAAACATTTTTTTAACAAAGTTTACTGGCTTGAGATATTCAGTGCTTGAGGGAGCAACTTAAAATACATTTGGCAGCTACATGGGCCACAATATGGTCTAATTAATTTTAATTAAAATTTAATTAATGAAAAACAACTCAAGTTGTTATGGCATAGGAATTGCTTACTGTGCAATATATGTATGTATTACTTAAATGATATTATACTTTTAGACTCTGCCATGAGTAATGCCAGGGGAAATGCTTATTGTTTACTACACTTATGGAGAGGAGAGCTGCCAGAGGAATTAAAAAGGATAAAGAGAAATGTACCATGTTAAACCTTTGGATATCAAGTCTTAAATCCAATTGCTGGTTACAACTACGAATTAGGCTCATTGAATCAGTGGGATTTACATAAGGGTTGAAGTACTATTCAGCAATGAATTCAGTGGGTCAACTGAAATTAACATTTGGATTTAGGCCATGCAGAATGTGAAAATAAGAACTAAATATCAGATGCCTGTGATAGTCTGTTTTGGATTTCCTTGCTGAGGCTTTGTAGGACATGGGCTGTAACTGGAAATATAGATTTGGCAAACCTCTGTAGTACGGAGACTGCTGCATAAAACTGTAGCATTGCCACAATTCATAAAAGTACACCATGATTTTTCATTTTAAAATGCAATAGTTGGGAGATACCAGAAATTATCTTGCAAGCTTCAACATCCCAAATAATTTGCAGATACTAGGAAAACAAATGCACCAATATGCAACTCAAAATAATTGAAATAAATAAAAATGCTTCAGCTGTCTTTAATGGAACAGATTTATATTTTACTATTTATCTATTTATTGTAACTTGCTGTAAAAGGATGATTGCAGTGATGATATTTTTTAAATTGTTATATTTTGATTTAGATTATACACACATTGAAGAGCAGATAATAAAAGTAATGTTTTCACTATATATTAATAATCCAGGAAGCTTGAGTGTCAAATGACTTTGAGCAATACGCCATCATTTATAATGACAAAATAACAACTCAAGATAGCACTTCAGTACTATAATGATTGGTGTTTGGGGGAAAATGTGTAGATTAGAATTTCCTTAACACCTGGGTTCCAGTACAGGCAATGTTGGTATACAGAAATATTTCTGTGCTTGGGGAGCTTTTCAACAAGCCAGACCAATTCATTTCTAATTCATGCTTTGTAATTACTTTGGACACACTTTCAGATCTGTACAGAGGTGTTGGTATTGGGAAACAGCTATTTATTCCTTCTGAAGCTTTCTGTGTTTCTTATTTAATTTTGGAACAAAGTCACACCTTTCCTATGTGTTTTATGTTTTGCTTGAGTCTATTACAATAGACGGGTAATAAGGAATATCTCAAAAATGATAGAATTTCAAATGAATCAAAAAACAAAGTTAACTAATCATGGCAAAAACTTGCAATGTTAACAAATTTGTTCAGTGTGACATAGTATTTACATTATATCATACCACAGTAGATTTCTCTCTAACAGTTTGTGCTATAGATGCCAGGACTACTGCAATAAACTAAGCAAATATTTACTTCTTGGGTGACAAGTTCCAGAATGCCTCATCCAGAACAACTAGTGGCTGTAATGGAGTATTCTAGGAGTTGTCCCTGGAGGTTACACATCCATGCTCTTGCGTTAAAGCTACCATGGGTTGTTTCATCAAGAACTTTTGAAGATTTTCATATATATATATATGTACCTGGCCACGCATTGCTGTGGCATAGTCTGTGACAACCCCCTTCTACCGTCATGCTGGAAAAGCACAATCAAAGCACTCCTTACAGATAGCCATGCAATCTCTGCTTGATAACAATAATAGAATGGTAGGGTAGGAAAAGACCTCCAAGGGCCATCTAGTCCTGCCCCTTCTGGGAAATGAGAAAAGGACAATCTAACCACTCTTAATAGATGGGCAGCCTCAACTTGATGATGATGATGATGATGATGGAATCCTAGGGTAGGAAGAGACCTCCAAGGGCCATGTAGTCCAGCCCCTTCTGGCATAAGGGAAAAAGCACAATCAAACCACTCCTGAGAGGTGGCCATTCAGCCTCGGTATAATAATAATAATAATAATAATAATAATAATAATAATAATAATAATAATAAAAGAATCCTAGGATAGGAAGAGACCTCCAGGGGCCATCCAGTCCAGCCCCTTTTGGCAAATCGGAGAAGCACAATTTAACCACTCCTGAGATATGGCCAGCCTCAGCTTAATAATAATAATAATAATAATAATGATGATGATGATGATGATGATGATGATGATGATGATGGAACTCTAGGGTAGGAAGAGACCTTCAAGGGCCAGGCAGTCCAGCCCCTTCTGGCAAATGGGAAAAACATAATCTAACCACCCCTAACAGATGGCCAGCCTCAACTTGATGATGATGATGGAATCCTAGGGTAGGAAAAGACCTCCAAAGGCCATGTAGTCCAGCCCCTTCTGGCATAAGGGAAAAGCACAATCAAACCATTCCAGAGAGATGGCCATTCAGCCTCAGCATAATAATAATAATAATAATAATAATAATAATAATAAAATCCTAGGCTAGGGAGAGACCTCCAAGGGTCATCCTGTGCGCGGCGGTTGGGTTGCCTTCCTTCCCTTCCTTCCTTGCCTTCATGGCAAAAGGGGAGAGGAAACGGCATACAACAGGCAAATTAGCCGACCAAAATAAATTGGACATGCTTTTTTTTTTTGGTTGAGTCAGGAGCGACTTGAGAAACTGCAAGTCACTTCTGGTGTGAGAGAATTGGCCATCTGCAAAGACGTTGCCCAGGGGACGCCTGGATGAATTGATGTTTTTATCATCCTTGTGGGAGGCTTCTCTCATGTCTCTGCATGAGGAGCTGGAGCTGATAGAGGGACCTCATCCTCCTCTCCCCAGATTCGAACCTGTGACCTGTCGGTCTTCAGTCCTTCCGGCACAGTGGTTTAACCCACTGCGCCACTGGGGGCTCCATTGGACCTGCTAATCACAGCTCACTTTGGTCCCATTCATTTCAATGGTTTAATGCTAAGTGGGAGAAATGTTGGACTTAGCCCAAGATTGTATCACACCCAGATGGCACAATGTGCTTCAGTTTAAGTAGATATTAACTGCAAATTATATTTTGTGACTTTCTGATGTTCACTGAAATATTCATCTTCTGCTTAAACGGCCTTATGTACTTATAGGTATTTTTAAGCCCGTGTAAGCCCTTTTCAGTTTAAATGGTATTGGACTGATTATATCCAAATCTGTGAGAGACATTCACTTCATGACCTATATTTAATTAATTTGCCCGTAAATCAAAGAGTTATTACAATAGATAAAATATATCAGAGATGTGGTTTAAATATATTTCTGTTTAAGAAGTATGTTTGACTTCTGCTGATAGATGTGGAAGACACTGTATAAATAATGCCAATCAAAGTAGACAGTTTTGAGCCAGAAGGACCAGTAACTCTAAATCCAACCCAAGGTCATAGTCCATAACGATTCAATATCATGCAAATTATTATTGGCCCTTGACTAGCTTTTAAAGATGCATACAACTACTAAGGAAATGTAGGTCTTCCATTTGAATCTTCCTGAAGCATTTTTATGTCTATGGCAATAAAAGCATAAACCATAGATTTCTAGACCTTTGAATAGTAAAATATGTCATTATACTCTCAGGTTTCACCTTAAATTTGCATTTTGTCAACTACTGGACTCTTCTGGCATCTTATGTGCTTTCGATTAAAGGAGGTAATAAGGTTCACTGGACTCACTGTAAAACCCAATAAACAAACAGACACATATAAAGGAGTATGCTGAAAACAAATATTGGAAACAAGAATGCTTTTCTTCACCAGGGTTACCACTACAGCTTTTCTAATTATTTTTCTCCTTATATTTTCCTGTTACACAGCACCAAAACTACTCTGAATTGTAACTTTCCCTATGTGTACCAGATATGCATTAAAACTAGGCTTCCATTGCTGGAGGAAAAGAATAAAACCTAGCTTCACTTTTATTTCCCCCTGATGTCTAGATCTTCTCCTAACTCTACATTTTGTCAAAGGTGAGACAAATTGTAGTCTCTATATGGTACGTTATACCATCTACCTAGTTACCGAAAAAGCCTTCTTCCTGCTCTACCAAGAGTAGTTGGTTAGCTGGGTTTTACATATGCTCTGGGTAAAATTCCCTGGAACTGTCCATTTGTTTTCCCTACAAGCAGATGATCCCCTAGCAATTTTGTTTGCGTGTTAAGGTTTGCCTACATCATGGCATTATGGCATCACTGGAGTCTGCCTCCTGCCATGAAATGGAATAGCACTAAGCTGACAAACCTAATTGCCACCTCCAGTTACATATCCCCAGCATTGATACATTAGTAGTGCATTATCTGTTTAAATAGAGATATAGGGCTTAATCTGGTATGATTGCTACCTGGAGTGAAATCACTGGAATAATCACAGAAAAGTAGCACTGTTTTTATCTCTATGTAGGAATTTTGGCCAACATTATCAGGAATTTTAAGGAAAAAGGGTATAAAATTTGGGAGAGTTCTTTTCAATGGTATAACTACAGGTCTCTTTTCTGCAATGCTTGGGACCAGAAATGTTTTGGATTTTGGACCCCCCCCCTCCCCAGATTTCCAAATGCCTATATTTGCATATGGGATATATTATAGATGGGACTCAAGTCTAAACATAAAATTCATTTATGTTTCATATACACCTTATACTCGAAGACCTGAAGGTAATTTTATACAGTATTTTTAATAGTTTTGTGCATAAAATGTTTGTGAACCATCACTACCTCAGCCATCCATATGAACAATTTTAGATTCTGGAATTCTGGATACGAGATGCTCAACTTGTGTTTAAATACATTTTACATGCAAATATTTTATATAAGTAAACAAGCAATTTTCTTACACAGAAAAACAGAGGACGAAGAGTTCCTTTCCAAGGGAAACTTCTGTATGCTTCTGAAGATCACGCAGGCCTTTGGAGAGGAGTAGCATGAGCTTTCTTTTTTAAAAATTGTTTTTATTAAATTTTTCACATTTACAATAAAAGAAAGAGGTCGAGGCAGAGAAGTGGGGGTGGGGGGGGGGTACATAGACCTTGGAGTGGGGGCGGGGAAGAAAGGAGGGGTGAGGGCAGGGTGGGGACAGGGAACATTATACAGGAGGTAAAGGGGGAGGGAGAAGGGGAAGATCGTTTTTACTTCCAGGACTGCCCAGGTTGTTTCTGTCTGTTGCATCAGTAGCATGAGCTTTCTTTGCACACTTGGCTGGATAGAAAACCATAAGTGAAATTGCACATGAAGTTTTCCTTAAATCTGGTTACCCAAGTACCTAAAAAATGGGAGTAGTTGTGCTTTAGCAATCTTTGCTCCTTGGCATTGTGGATGTTCCCTCCTAGTAAGTAAGTAAGTAAACTTTATTATGGTTGATGACCAGATCATAACAGAGGAACCCAGTCCCACACATCCATGTCAAACCCAAGGGGTTATGTGCTTCAAACTTCAATTTTTTTAAAAAAAATCTAGGCTAAAAACCACATACAAATAGTTATTAAAACCCAACTCAACCCACAAGATCATCTGAAGGCAGTCTAAAGGGACCACATTGTAGTAAGTGCTCTTCTCCACACTCACATGTCGTGAACTCCACTTTATAGCCCTATTTCTTAAGGTTAGCTCTGCATCCCATGGTGCCAGAGTGCCTCTAGTCTATAGAATTATGGACAGCAGAAGGAGAACTGAATTCCAAGTCATGCACTTTTAGGGGGCAAAGTCTGTGCGGAAACCACATTGCAAAACTTTGGGAAGAACTCCAAGTGAGAATCCCAGCTGGCATTATAGGATTGTATGGTGAAATACTGAATGAAATCATATTTTTCACCATGTTTGAAAGCATCAAATTATCTATTTATATCAAAGTCATCATTATTTGCATGTACAGTACATTTTCACTTGGAGGCAGAAGGTAATAAATGAATGCATGGCCATAGGACATAATCTGCAATAATCTTTATGGCAGATTGTGGCAAATTTCATTATTATGAGCTCCCATGGTAGCATCAGAGACTGATGGAAGGGATGGTAACCTTGACCAAAAAAGAAATTGTTTCCTCTTCTTAAACTGTCAGCCACACTCAGCTTGGAGAGGAAAAATGCATTCAAAGTCTTCCCTAGATCAAGTTGAAAAAGGGCATTATATTTTAGAATTACTTTACCTGCTTAAAGAAATGAGGTGGTGCTACCCACAGGAAGCAAAGAAAGGTGCCATAAATGTCATGTAATGAAGAAATGTGCTTGCTGCTGTGATCTACAACAAATAATGTTTATGTTTATCTATGGAATGCCAGAGGATGAAAGGCCCATGTCATACATTACGATTATATTCACATACCACACAGATTTATATGTGAGATTTTTCTAGCAGAGGAGCATGCTAATGTGAAAAATATACATATATATATGAAAAATAATGAGATTGCATTGCTAGCATGACAAAGAACCAGCACTGTGTAATGGCTTGAGTGTTGGGCCAGGGACCTCTTCACACACTGGTGAAACAGCAGATGTGAGGGCCACCAGGTGCCCCGCATGCCCTCCCTCCTTCCCCCATCAAATGGGGGAAATGGGACAAAGTACATTGGTGCCCTGTCCCCATAAAATTGGAAATAGTGTGGCAACATGTGTTGCCACATTGGTGTTTCCTGTATCAGAAGGGGCAAATGCACCAAAAATGCAGATAGTTCCAAAAGCCCACTTACCTCTCCGCCACTTCGGAAGGAATGGAAATAGGGACAAGCCAGCGTCATATGATGGCACTTGGCAGGCTCCATCCCAAAGAATGAAAAGGGGCCAAACAACTCCGGCGTGATGTTGGAGGACTCTGTGAAACAAGGGTTCAGAAGGGAATCAGTTATGAAAACTCTCTTGAGTCGTTTTGGACACGTTACACTCTCTCAGCATAAGAGGAAGGCAGTGACTATAGGTGATACTACCCAGATACTATAATCCCCTTTCGAAATAGATTAAAGCAAACTGGCTTTGATGTGAAGCATCTACACACATTCCCCAGAAATTGGTTTGAGGTTGGGGCAATGATCACAGTATTGGCTGATTGCAGATCAGAGCTGAACAAGGAACCAAAGTATCTGTGACTAGAAATTCACTGGAGAATTCAGGGGTTTTTTTTTTCTTAACCACAGCGATCCACTGATGCGCAGATCCATGTCTATTCAGGATCAGCACTGGATGCATCTGTATCTGTTTTAACTTTTTTAATCCACCATGAGTCCCAAACTGGGAGTAAAGTGAGATATATAAACAACAATAACTAGAGAAACCAAGGCCTACTAAAGTTGGATCTCTGATCACCGAGTCCAGGGAAAAAGTATCAGTTCCCCACGGACACATTTTTAGTGTTTGATATTACAGTAAGAACCCTGTATTCACAGATCCCATAACCAGAGGTTCACTTATCAGCAGTTCACACAACAGCCTTGTGCTTTGTGGTAGGAACCAGGAAGAATCACCCCTGCAAACCCTTTCCTGGAGCCTAAGGTTGTTGTTTGCACATTCATGCAACTGTTTTGATTTGGGGGCAGGAAGAATAGTTGCCACCATCATTCTTTCATTGCCAAGGAGGAGAATGGGAAATTACTCCACTTTCTCTTGGAATAATGAGGAAGAGGAACTTAAGTCACTCTCCCCTCCATAGGACAGGAAGTGGGGAGGGGGGGGGGATAATGAAAACTCTTTTTTTGCTCTCAGTGTACAAGAAGTCCTGGAAAATATCTGTCACTGATATAGGGCTCATACGTAGAAATGGTCAATGGCTCCAGTACCATCTTCCTTAAAAAGAAGATGAAACGAAGATGCTTTTCAGAGGAAACTAGTAGCAATCATTTTATTACAGCCTGTGGGTTTAGTATAGAAGCCTACATAAAACTTGAACACTTCATTCCACGACTTCAGTTATTGTTTATTGATTGCAGTTTATCATTTCAATTTATTGTGAACAGCTCTTGATTCAAGTGGGTCACATCCATCTTTTAAGCAAACAAATATATTAAAATTTAAAAAACTATCAGTCACAGTAACATGAAGCTGTATGTATCAAACAGGTTTTTTTTTTTAAAAAAACTAAATGGACAAATCAAAGGGAGGAGAACACACACATGCCTTACAGTATATGTAAAATGAAATTAGACAGCCTCCCCATGTTCTTCTCACAGGGGGAAGAATGATGTGAACACAAAGAAACAACACATGCAGAAATATTTGTTTAGATGAAAGAAGAAACCAATTTTAGGCACAATGGTCTCCTACCCCTCAGGACTCAACTAATTATTTATGTTATATTCAAGATGGAATTCCAATTTGTAAGAATTGGTATTTCATTTTTGACCTAGTCAGCAAGAAAGGAAGGGTCATAGTAGGCACAATTGCTGCTCCAGTTTCAGTTGTAGGCTTCGAAGGGAGCACAACTCAGTAATAGAAGACATACTTTGATATAGAAGATCTCAGGAACAAACTTCTGCTTCTTGGAGTTCAACATAATTTTCCTTGACATTTGAAACAGAAAGCAGAAGCTGGAGACTAAAATAAGAAATCAAATAAGAGCTTACTTACATTCCCATCTCAGACTCCACTTGCAGGCACAGAAACTCTCAAGCCTCAAACAAACAAAACTCTAGAATGTCTCAGGGTGTAATTATAACAATTTAGCATCCATAATTTTGTTCCATGGAATCTTGAGGCTTATAGGTTGGAATTCTCATCAAGAGATCTCTAGTATTGCAGCTCAAAACCTGGACTAGATAATTCCAAGGATCCCACCAAATGTACCCAAACCTTAAATCTTAACCCTAAGAAAAAACAATGACACCTGAAGTGGGACCAAACTGCAATATGCAATATGGAGACATCTCTGGAGGACACAAGGAGACTAGGTCAGAAGGCACAAAAAAAGAGAGGTGTTAGCTACTAGAGTGACTTCATCACATGCAATAAAACCAGTATTTCTACACATTTAAGAAACTGCAACTGATGGTGCCCTTCACACGACACAAGCTTCAAATGTGTAGTAGAGGTATCTTGCCAACTTAACATATGACAAGAAAACTCCCTTGCTCGTTTGTAAACATAAGAATTATGTCACTATGGAAGGAGGAGCCAAAATGGGCAATATTGATTCCCTTCTTCTGCCATTACTGTTTTGGGATTGATAAGATATATAGATATATAGCAAACATTCAAAGATATTCAAAACATTCAAGAGAAAAACATAGTAAAGCATGCAAATCCTATGCTTGTCTCTGAGCTCCCTTGTTCAACATTCCCCCCTCTTGCTGTGTTATCTCCCATCTCGCAAAAGTCCTTTTGAACTCTTACCTATACCTACTATTTTCTCAATTACCTCTCTGAAACTCCTGCTTTGCTGTCAGGCTTTTCTTTTGCCTATTAAAAGGCTAGCAGAGAAAAACATAAGAGAGCTAAAACTTCATTTTCCCTCTCCCTCTTGTTCTCAACTCAGCAATGTAAGAGTAACCCCTCTATATATGTTGTTGTGATTTTTTCAGACTGAGATCACAAAGGGAGACGTTTTTTAAAAAAAATTGGGGAGGAACATTGGGAAAAACAAGTGGGGCAAATGGTCCCAAAAAGAGATTAGTGTTCAACCTGAGCAATATGGAGTGGACAAGGAAATAAGGGGAATGCAACTCAAAATAGATAAAGAAGTAGTCCAGGAATACCTGACCACTCTAAATGAGTTCAAGTCTCCAGGGCCAGATGAACTACATCCAAGAGTATTGAAGGAACTAGCATAATTGCTGCTATATTGTTTTTATTCTACTGTTTTGTTGATGCTGGCATCGAATTGTGCCTTTGTAAGCCGCCCCGAGTCCCCCTCTGGGGTGAGAAGGGCAGGGTAGAAGTAACCAAAATAAAATAAAATAAATAAGTAATTTCAGAACCTCTGGCAATAATCCTTGAGAATTCTTGGTGAACAGGAGAAGTCCCAGCAGGCTGGAGGAGGGCAAATGTCTCTATCTTCAAAAAGGAAAAAAGTGTATCCAAACAATTACTGTCCTATCAGCCTGACATCAATACCAGGAACGATTCTGGAGCAAATAATTAAGGAGGCAGTCTGCAATTACTTAGAAAGGAATGATGTGATTACTAAAAGTCAACATGGATTTTTCAAAAACAAATGCTAGACTTACCTCTTTTTTGATAACCTTATATGCTTGGTAGATGCAGGGGATGCTGTGGATATAGTATATCTTGATTCCAGTAAGGCCTTTAACAAGTTTGCAAGACTACCTTCTTGCAAACAAGCTAGTCAAATGTGAGCTAGGCAATTATACTATTAAGTGGATGTGTAATTGGTTAAGCGGCCAAACCCATAGGGGGCTCACCAATGGTCCATGTTATCCTGGAAATAAGTGACTAGTGGAGTGCCACAGGGTTCAGTCCTGGGCCCATTACTGTTCAACATTTTTATTAATGACTTGGTTGAAGGTTTAGAGGGCATATTTATCAAGTTTGCAGATGACACAAAATTTGGAGGGATAGCTAATACTCCAGACGACAGGATCAGAATTCAATATGACCTTAACAGATGATAGAACTGGGCCAAAACTAACAAAAAGAATTTCATCAAGGACAAATGTAAGATACTATGCTTAGGCAGAAAAAAATGAAATGCAAAGATACAGAATAAGTGATGCCTGGCTTGACAACAGTCCATGTGAAAAAGATATGGAGAACAAGTTGAACATGAGCCAAGAGTGTCATGTAGCAGCTAAAAAAGCCAATAGGATTTTGGGCTACATCAAAAGGGGTATAGCATCTAGATTGAGGGAAATCATGGTGGCTCTCTATTCAGCTTTGGTTAGACCTCATCTGGAATACTGTGATAAATGGGTAAAGGCACCTTAATCCGACCTTTGCTTACCATTTTGCTTTTTAGTTTTGCATCTCTTGAGTTTCCTATGTAGACATGAGAGAAGGTACCAGTCCCTAAATCTTCTCTCTTGTGTAGAAAAATATCTTGAATTTAGAAAGGGAGAGAAGGTATTACTTTTTGCATCTCCTTTTTATTAAGTCTGTATTGCATCCTGTTGTGATTAGTAATAATAATAATTTTATTTCTTACACACCTCTCCCCATGGCTTGAGGTGGGTCACAGCACTGTCAAAAGACATAAATACTATAAATATTATGTAAACACCCATATTAAAATGGAATTCCAAGAAAGCTACCCACTGTAATGTTTTGGGGGGCTAGAGGAAGGCCGCAGGGTGACTCAAGTTGCTCCGTGAGCCACCCTACCACCCTACTCCTTTCCATGTGATGGGAAGGGTGGAGGAATCATTACAGGGTACATGGCGCCCTGTCACTCCCCCCCCCCCCCCAATCAGATGGGGAATACATGAAAATACTGCTAAAAAGGAGAAAATTTCTGGAAACTTACCTATATCACAGGCACTGTCTGTGATGTAGAAATTTGTAGTGGCTGAACATGTGATGCCACAAACATGTTGAAAAGGGGGCATGGCCAGCTGTGCATCGTGTGAAAGGATGTGCCAGAGGCAGTAAAATTGGATTTTAAAAAGCAGAGACCAGCATAAAATTGCTTAAGAAATATCTGTCTGATGAGGTTCTTTTATTTCATAGAATCATAGAGTTGGAAGACACCTCATGGGCCATCCAGTCCAAAACCCCTGCCAAGAAGCAGGAAAATCACATTCAAAGCCCCCGTCCCTTCCGACAGATGGCCACCCAGCCTCTGTTTAAAAGACTCCAAAGAAGGAGACTCCACCACACTTTAAGATTTACTTCAAGAAAATACAGAAGCCTCATATTTAGGGATGATGAATTAGAATTTTGACTGCTTTGGGTTTGGATATGATCTTGCTAAAAGTTCTACATTGTGAAATAAAATTACTTGGGATTTAAACAATAACATTGAAGGCATAAGAAAACAAAATTTGGACTCATCCATACAAGCAGAAATTCTTGAGTGTTTGACTCTTTAAGTCTGGGTTTGAATCTATGTGTATTCAACCGAATTTATTTTAGGCTTATCCTCTTGATGACTAGTCCCAGGCTGTGGAATTCCCTCCAATTTAGGTTAGGCCTGCTCCCTCTGTGTAGACCTTCTTTGTTTTAAATGTTTTATAATGTAGAGGGGTGAGCTATAAGAAGATGGAGAAGAGAGCTGTGGGTTTTCTGAAATTTATCTTGTACCCTGCAATGGCTTGCTCACCCCAGGTGTGGTAAAGTACACCAATTCACCTGTAACAATAAGGAGAACATTAACTATAATTCCAGTTCAGTGGTTCTCAACCTTTTCTAATTCACCAGATGTTTTGGACTTCCAGAAGTCCTCACCAGACCTGACATGCTAGCTAGGCCCTAATGTTGGCCAAAATGTTTGGAGGACTAAAGACTGAATTGCACTCCTCTAACCAGTTTGTATTTCTAGGTGTAACTAACTATTACTTCAGATGCAGACTGCAGCCAGGAAATCAGGAGACACTTACTTCTTGGGAGGAGAGCAATGACCAATCTTGATAAAATAGTGAAGAGTAGAGACATCACACTGGCAATGAAGATCCGCATAGTTAAAGCTATGGTATTCCCCATAATCACCTACGGATGTGTGAGTTAGACCACAGGGAAGGCTGAGCGAAGGAAGATAGATGCTTTTGAACTGTGGTGTTGGAGGAAAGTTCTGAGAGTGCCTTGGACCACCAGAAGATCCAATCAGTCCATACTTCAGAAAATAAAGCCCGACTGCTCATTGGAGGGAAGGATAATAGAGACAAATATGAAGTACTTTGGCCACATCATGAGAAGAAAGGAAAGCTTAGAGAAGAAAATTATGCTGGGGAAAATGAAAGAAAAAAGGAAGAGGGGCCGACCAAGGGCAAGATGAATGGATGGCATCCTTGAAGTGGCTGGATTGACCTTGAAGAAGCTGGGGGTGGTGACGGCTGACAGGGAGCTCTGGCGTGGGCTAGTCCATGAGGTGACGAAGAGTCGGAAACGACTGCATGAATGAACAACAGCAACAACCAGTTTACATGGGATGGGAGGAGTATCCTTTAATCCTTTCCCCAAGGCAGCAAAATTTATCAGACTATCCCTGTTACCAGGGAGTGTGGAATGTGTGAAGCAAGCATTGCAATATGTGTGGGAAATCCAGTCTGTGATTCAAAGAAAGTTTCTTAAACTGTTCTGGACTAAAAAGATAGTCCACCCCATTTTTTCTGATGGGTGCTTAAGAAGGCTTAAAGATTTGGCCTTTGGTCTTGAATCAAGAAGAAACTATGTAACAATAAATATTTCATTCTTTAATTTTGTCATCACTAGAATCGTAGGGAGTCTACATTCTTACTTCTAAAGGCTCCAGGACACAAAAACCCAACACGCTAAAAGAAATGTAAGGAAGCAATGCAGAACAATGAGAAAATGCCATCCTGCCTTCCAAATAGTTTCCCTGTAAGGAGAAATGCATATTTTCATCCCTCAATTTCTTATAACTATTATAAGCAAATGTCTAGTATTGCCCCTTTGTACAAAACAACAAAGGGAAAGCATCCCCGGTTAGGGCTCCCCCTCCTGGTTTGTACCAATTTGAGACCCCATCTGCCCCTGTTGTCCCTTCACAACTCGAGACCCCATCTGCCCCAGCTGTTTTTGCACAATCAGCTACTCTCTCTCGCCCAAGGACACTCCCCCTATTCAGTCCACTTAGCTCATTTACTGACTCTCCGCCCACTCCATCATCAGAAGCATCCCTATCTAACATCCAAGGGAGATTATATTCCAGCATTACCTCTTCCGAGAGTTGACTAGCCACAGGTTCTAACCAGGTGGGAGGGGGGCGGGCTGAGGAGGTGGGTTCCATCCAAGTCGTGTGGGGGAGGAGACTCGTGGGTTACCATCATCCCAGGAAGAAGCGCAACAGAGTTCTTGCGACCCTGGAGAAGGTAGGAAGTGGTAGGCGCCATGGCAGCCCCCTCGGTCTGAAGGTCCTGCTGATCAATGCCAGATCCGTTAATGGTAAGACCTCTGCCATTCAGAATTTGATCCTGGATGAGAGAGCGGATCTGGCATGCATCACGGAGACCTGGTTGGATGAGCTGGGGGGAGTAAATCTCTCCCAGCTGTGCCCACCAGGTTTCGGGGTGCATCAGCAGGCCAGACAAGGGGGATGGGGAGGAGGGGTCGCAGTGGTCTTTCGGCAATCCATCGCCGTGGCCAGATGCGCTGTACCGCAAGCACCTGGGTTTGAGTGCGTCCACTTGAGGGTGGGGAACCGTGACAGTGTGGGGTTTCTGCTGGTGTACCGTCCACCCCGCGACCCAGTAGTTTCCCTGTCTGAGCTAGTGGAGGTGGTCTCTAATTCGGCCCTGATCTCCCAACACTTGGTGGTGTTGGGAGATTTTAACATTCATGCTGCGACCTCCTTGTCTGGCGCAGCTCAGGACTTTATGGCCGCCATGACGACCATGGGACTGTCACAAATTATATCAGGACCCACCCATCAGGCTGGACACACTCTTGACCTAGTTTTTGTAGCGGACAGTGGAATGATCAGAGTGGAAGAACAAAACATCCTTCCAGTGTCATGGTCTGATCATTACCTGGTTAGCTTTAGGCTTGCTACGACCCCCAACCTTCACAGGGGTGGAGGACAAATTAAGATGGTCCGCCCCAGGAGACTGATGGATCCGGATGGATTCCTGAGGAATCTTGGGGTTCTTCCTGCCATGGAACCTGGCGATCCTGTCGACGTCTTGGTCGACCTTTACAACAGGGAGATGTCCAGGGCGATAGACACGATCGCTCCCGAACGCCCCGTCTCATTGCGTCATGACAGGCCGTCCCCTTGGTTTACCGAGGAGTTGGCTGCAATGAAGCATATGAGAAGGGGGCTAGAGCTCAAGTGGAGGAAATTTCGGGATGTGTCTGATCAAGCACGGGCTAAGGCCTCTCTTAAGGCATACTCCGTGGCTATACGGGTGGCCAGGGAATCTTTCACGACCGCCCGGATAGCGTCTGCAGCAAATAGGTCATCAGAGCTGTTTCGGGTTGTTGGTGAGCTCCTTCACCCACCTGTGGTGGAGGAGACCCCTGATGACCCAGCAGCTCAGTGTTGCAATTTCGCACACCACTTTGCAGGCAAGGTTGCCCAGATACGTCTTGAGCTCGACTCCAATCTTATCGCAGTGCCAGGAGAGGTGACTGAGGCATCTGCTTGTCCAATTTTGTGGGATTCTTTTCGGCTTGTTCTTCCTGAGACCGTGGGGGAGGTTCTTGGGGCTGTGAGGGCGACCACTTCGGCTCTTGACCCTTGCCCATCCTGGCTTATTAAATCTGCCAAGGAGGGGTTGGTTGATTGGTTTGTGTTGATCATTAACGCATCGTTGGAGCAAGGGATTTTTCCATCCAGCTTGAAACAGGCTGTGGTTCGTCCACTCCTAAAGAAGTAATCCCTTGACTCTACGGTGCTGAACAATTACAGACCGATTTCCAACCTCCCTTTTTTGGGTAAGGTGCTGGAGCGGGTGGTTGCCCTCCAGCTCCAGAGCTTCCTGGATGACATCAATTACCTGCATCAGGCACAGTCTGGTTTCAGGCCTGGTAATGGCACTGAGACAGCCTTGGTCGCCTTGGTGAATGACCTCCGCAGAGGACTGGACCGGGGGAGTGTAACCCTGCTGGTCCTCTTGGACATCTCAGCGGCTTTTGATACCATCGATCATGGTATCCTTCTGGGTCGGCTCTCTGGGATGGGCCTTGGGGGCACGGTTCTGTTGTGGCTCCAGTCCTTCCTGGAGGGACGAACCCAGATGGTGAAGCTGGGAGATGCCTGCTCGGACCCCTGGCCTTTGACCTGTGGGGTCCCGCAAGGCTCTGTTCTATCTCCCATGCTTTTTAACATCTACATGAAACCGCTGGGAGAGGTCATCCGGAGTTTTGGAGTTGGGTGCCATCTCTACGCAGATGACGCACAACTCTACTACTCTTTTCCATCTAATTCCAAGGAGGCCTCTCGGGTGCTAGATGAGTGCC
Organism: Anolis sagrei; assembly: GCF_037176765.1. Classification (NCBI taxonomy): domain Eukaryota; kingdom Metazoa; phylum Chordata; class Lepidosauria; order Squamata; family Anolidae; genus Anolis; species Anolis sagrei. The sequence goes on from NC_090021.1 coordinate 87,908,070, forward strand.
TGGCCTCTGTGTCTATCTGGATGAGGACGAACAAGCTGAAGATCAATCCCGACAAGACGGAGGTCTTCCTGGTTGATCGCAAACCAGACCGGGGTATAGGGTGGCAACCTGTGTTGGACGGGGTTACACTCCCCCTGAAGCCACAGGTCCACAGCTTGGGAGTCCTCCTGGATTCATCGCTTACGCTTGAGGCTCAGGCGTCGGCGGTGGCCAGGGGGGCTTTTGCACAACTGAGACTTGTGCGCCAGCTGCGCCTGTACCTCGCGAAGGTTGATCTGGCCGGGGTGGTCCATGCCTTAGTCACCTCTAGACTGGACTACTGCAATGCGCTCTACGTAGGGCTGCCCTTGAAAATGGCTCGGAAATTCCAACTGGTCCAACGGGCAGCAACCAGGATGCTAACAGGGGCCCCTTACAGAGAGAGGTCAACCCCCCTGTTTAGGGAGCTCCACTGGCTGCTGTTTATTTTCCGAGCCCAATTTAAGGTGCAGGTGCTTACCTACAAAGCCTTGAATGGTTTGGGACCATCCTACCTACGAGACCGCATCACAGTCTATGAACCCACATGCTCACTCCGGTCATCAGGAGAGGCCCTGCTCGTGATCCCACCTGCCTCGCAGGCGCGTTTGGTGGGGACGCGGGACAGGGCCTTCTCTGTGGTGGCCCCCCGCCTCTGGAATGCCCTCCCGAAAGATCTCAGACAGGCCCCCACCTTGGCGGTTTTTAGAAAAAACCTGAAAACCTGGCTATTCCAACGTGCCTTCTCAGATTAGGAACCCCACTACCAAAGCCCAGAAGCACTTTAGTAGAGTCAAGATCACCCTTAATGCACACTGCACTTATATTTTAATCTCACATCCCCCTGACACTTTTTTCAGCACTTTTAACCCTGTACCCCACTTCAGCCGGCTCAGTTTTTAATAATGTCCTGTTGTATTGTTATTGCTATTGTTTTTTCTGCTTTAACTGTTTTATTTGCTATATATTGTATTGTTGTATTGTGTTGTGCTGGGCTCCGGCCTGTTGTAAGCCGCATCGAATCCCTTGGGAGATGCTAGCGGGGTACAAATAAAGTTTAATAATAATAATAATAATAAAAGCATGGATTGAATGGAAAATCCCAATGTGTTAATAGATGCTAAGGTTTTTGCTCAAAAGAAAGGACACAATGAAAATATATGAAGCACTGAGGGAGATGAGAAGTGACTTTGGCATCCTCAAGCTTATTTCCACATTTCACTGTGTCAAAGGAAAAACAATATATTGTGTCCAACTGAGTGGCAAAACAAGATAGGGTGCTAATGTACAAATAACATGAAATAAATTTAAAACTATCACAACAAAAGTCATTCCTTAAAATGGATTGCTTTGCAGGTTGCAATGGAGGAACAACATAACCCGAAATTGAGTGGTTATATTGTTATATTGTTAGGTGTGTCTCTTTTGAACAATTACCAATGTTGACACACTTGTAAGGTAGAGTTTTAAGAGAACATGGTTTAAATAAAGCAGCCGAATGAAGGTTAGGTTTTTTCACCTAGTGTAAATTATTGCAGCTCTTTAAAGGAGATTTGTGGAAAAAAAAACCCCTGAGAACATGGCTGGGTCTGATTTTCCATATTAGAGAAATAAAGAAGCACGATACAGGTGTTTCTAACTACAATGAGTCCAGATTGTATGCATTACTTCTACCTATAAATTATCCTTAAAAAAGTTGAGCAGCAATCCCTGTCTTGCTCAACAAAAGGATTACATATAGAGAACTGTCTTCTGACTGAATTGTTTATGGGTGCTTTTGCTATTAGCATTTGATAGCATTATATTGAAGGTAATGCAGTTTTATGAGATTTAAATTGCCATATAGAACAGTTCTCATCAAGTCAGGGTCTCTCGAAAGAGTTCGGCAGGCACTGGGTTATCTTTTGGTTATAAGTTACAGCAAGAATGCTGTGTGAAAGAATAGGGAGGGTAGGCATGAAAGTTACTTCTTAAAATGCTGTGGAAGCTCTTTTTCCAAAGCTATGTTGTCTTCTATACATGGGACCTATAGTCCTATATGGCTTGGGTTGTGGGATTCCCTGGCTGAAATGGTAAGTTTTGGGGCTCACATTCTCTTGTTAACAACCCTGAAATCAAGTATATGAACAATTTAACAGGATGCCGGTGGAAATTGCTACAATTTGGCCCCTTGGTCTCTAAAGTGATCTTGCAAAGTGATGTTTTGAGTTGAAAGCATATTATTTCTAGTGTTTGTGGTGTTCTTGAGATGCATTAAAAACAATTTCTGGATGTAGACAATGACCTGTATTGCATATATTTATTTATACCAGGCCTTTTCTCCAAAGTTGGAACCTTTCTCAAAGCTGAGATTCATAAAGTAGTCGCACTGAGACAAATTTTGAATTATTAAGTGCCTCTGCTATGTCCAGGACTAACAGTAGGATTTAGGTTAGAATTTTTCATATGCCATTTATGAGCAAACCAATAGCTTATTTGTTACTTAAAGCACTATTTTAATGGTTTTACCTCAACAAAGTAGAGCAGTCACAAAATAATCCCATTACTGTCCAGATGAACCATTTGACTCTGTTCCAAATACAGGTAGTAGGTGAATTTGACTCTCCCCAAAGTCAGAGGCAGTGAACCTATCCTTTATTGCAAGGATGCAACTTGATCGGAAGCCTGAAGGTAATCAAGTCTCTAATAGTGCCACTGAGGCTACTGTGCTTTAGCAAGTTGAGAGAGGAAATTTTCACCAAGAATGGATAAAATCTCCTCCTAGGCTTCTGAAGCAGGTTTGACCTTAATAGTATCTGCTGCTGTTGCTGATTGTTTATTATAGCATAATATGCCCCAACATGAGGCCTTGACCTTCCGTGTAGAAGCATTTTGCAATGTTTTTGTTTTCTGTTCAGTGGAGTGTGTGAAGTGGAGTGTGTGAAGGCCCCTTCATGTGATCACAACATTGCAATATTTGTGGGAAATCCAGTCTGTGATTCAAACAAAGTTTATTAAAATGTCCTAGACTAAAAGATGGTCCAGTCTGGGTTTTTCTGATAGGTGCTTGAGAAGGCTTGAAGATTTGGCCTGTGGTCTTCAATCGAGAAAAAACTATGTAACAATAAAGACTTCATTCTTTAATTTTGTCATCACCAGAATAGTAGCCAGTCTACATTCTTGCTTCTAAAGGCTCCAGGCCACAAAACCCAACACACTAAAAGAAGTGTAATGAAGCAATGCAGAGCAATGAGAAAATGCTATCCTGCCTTCCAAATAGTTTCCCTGTAAGAAGAAATACATAGTTTTCATCCCTCAATTTCATATAACTATTATAAGCAAATGTCTAGTATTGTCCCTTTGCACAAAACAACAAAGGGAAAGCATGGATTGGATGGAAAATCCCAACATGTTAATAGATGCTAGGTTTCTGCTCAGATGAAAGAAGAATGCAGTGGAAATATACAAAGAATGCAGCACTTTGTGGGGGAGATGAGAAGTGACTTTGGCGTCCTCAAGCTTATTTCCACATTTCACCGCATCAAAGGGAAAATAATATATTGTGTCCAACTGAGTGACAAAACAAGATAGGGTGCTAATGTACAAATAATATGAAATAAATTTAAAACGATCACAAAAGTCATTCCTTAAAAATGGATTGCTTTGCAGGTTGCAATAGAGGAACAATATAACCTGAAATTGAGTGGTTATATTGTTAAAAATAAATATTTGACTTCGATATTTCAGGTGTGTCTCTTTTGAAACAATTACCAACATTGACATAATGTAAGGTAGAGTTTTAAGAGAACATGGTTTTTTCACCTGGTGCAAATTAGTGCAGCTCTTCAAAGGGGATTTGTGGAAAAATACCCGAGAACATGGCTGGGTCTGACTTTCCATATTACATAAATAAGTAAAGAAGCTCAATAAAGGTGTTTCTAACTACAACGTGTCCAGACTGTGTGCATTACTTCTACCTATAAATTATCCATAAAGAAGGTAAGCAGCAATCCCTGTCTTGTGCAACAAAAGGATTACATACAGAGAGCTGTCTTCTGATTGAATTGTTTATGGGTCCTATTGCTATTAGCATTTGATAGCATCATATTGAAGGAAACATAGTTTTATAATATTTTAATTACCATATAGGACTATAGGTCCCATCCGTAGAAGACAACATTATAGCTTGGGAAAAGAGCTGCCATAGCAAAATATAATTCTATGTCACTTTGCTGTTAAATAATGCCCACACATCTACTTCATTAACTCAGGTACACCTATATTAACAAAGTAGTTCTGACAAACATGAGGATTAACAGGAGCATCTTTATTTCCATTCCAAAATGCAGGGATTTGCATGATATAGTGCTGTGGCACCAAACAGTTTGAGGGCTACTTGACCCTGAACCTGCTGTTAAAACAAAAGAAAATAAAAAAAACCCAAAAGATCAATTTCTTGTTAGTGAGAATCCAGCCAATTTCCCCAATAATACCTGGCAGCAGGTGAACTTTGGAGGATGTCATCAAACAGAATCCCTGCAATTTTTCACTTTACAACAGGCTATTCTGGAGAAATAATTTTTTTATCTAGCAGCCTTCAAGAGAGTATAGGGGTTTGTCACTCCAAGCTTATTCACAATATCTCCATCAGGCTCTACACAAATGAAAGGCAAACTGACATTTCTCACCTCTTATGACACTTACATCTGATTTCTTCACTTTTCTGTGAGTCAGACATTGTGAATGAACTTGGCAGAAACAAGCCTAGATGAAAATGCCACTTCATAAATATTTGATTTAATTTTATATTGCTAATTCAAAATGATATTTCAGCTTATTGTATGTTCAACATTCTTTGGTAAATCCTTTCTTTTCTCCTGGTATTGTGATAGAGTGGAAAAGGATGACACAAAGCTAAGAAAGTGATCACATTTAATGAGAAAAAATGGGAAGCTTTTAATCAAATTTACTACCAGAGAACATGACCCATGCTGCATGGTGCTAAATTTGTAATGAAGACCTGGGTCAGCCGAAAAAGCATGTATACCCTTAGAGAGCATTTATTTAAAAAATGCCACTAATCTTGGTGATCCCCATCTGTATGGCCAAGTGATAGCAAAAGTTTCATTTGCTTCAATTTTGTCTTCTCAAGGACCTTAAAGGCTGATCTTGTCAATCACCTACCCGGCAGTCCAATCCAGATTTGCTTAACTGTAGACAAAACTCAGTCATATCCTTGGAAAGTGAAGCGGAACTAGCAACAGAAAAACTCTAATGTGTTATACCTGCCCCTTATTTTACAAGACTGTAGAATTCTAAATAAAGAGCATATGCAGTCAACCATTGGGATTCCTCTGAAGAGCTGTGCAGAAATAGGGACTGTGTAAAATACATCTTTTTTTGCATCATAGCTGTGGCAGCTAGTGGCTCCAACATCAGTGAGTGAATAAATATGCTTTGAATTTTAGTTAGAACAGTAACTCTCAGATGTGTCCAACACCTTGAACAGGGCCTTTAACGTTTGGACTAAAAGCCACAGCAGATTCATTGCCCCACTGACTTTGGATCCACCACTTATAGTGCTATCATAATAAGAAAAGATGCATATAAAGAAATACAGTTGACTCTTCATATCCTGTATCCATGATTTGAAAATATTCAAATAAAAATTCCAAAAAGCAGACCTTTATTTTGTAATTTTATATAAGATACACCATTTAACTATGCCATTATTGTCGTGAACCAGATGCCTTAAAAGAGCCAGACACAAAGAAAAGGTCCAAACAAAGTTTATTAGCACAACAAAAATAGCTTAGAAACACTTAACTCATGTTTCTAGCAATAACTGAAAGTCTGTAGCGAACTGCTATGCAAAAAATGTAAGTTAGCAGATAATCCGGATTATACTGGAATATAATCCGGGATAACAAAAAGTTCAAGCAAATTGCTTCAAAAACACAGAGTTCAATAAACACAAGGAAACAAGGTGGAAGCAAGCAAAATCATTGTCAAAAAACAGTCCCAAGTCAAAGCACATCCAGAAGAAGATGGTTAAGTCCAAAATGTGATGTCGTTGTTCAAAAACAATCCGAAGTCAGAGGGAAGGTAGAAGTCAGCACTTACGAGATTCCAGTCAGTAGAAGCACGGAAACACAGCAACCTGCAGTTCCATGACCCAAGCTAAAGAGTAATGGCAGCAACAAAGTCCCAAGCACGAGTACAACACTTTGCCTACTGCAAAGAACCCATAGTTTGATACCTACTTTTATCCTATAACTCATTATCAGATGATGAACTGCTCTCCATCCTGTCTTCATCACTCTCAGCTGCCTTAGCTTCCACAGCCAATTGCCACTGCCCATCTCTCCAACTTTTCCATTGTCTATCAAGACTTAGATTGCCCCAGGTATTACCAGATTGCCAATCTCCAGAGAAACCTTCAAACTCATCACTAGATGTTGGTTGTGTACATATTTCTCTGATTTCTTGCACACGGGTCCAATCTAGCCCATCTTCCTCTTCGTCACTACTCCCAGTCCCATCACTTCCTGTAAACCCCATAAAATCTTCCTCCTCAGTTGGAGCATTAAGTATTTCACGGATACGTTTCCTTTCACGTTCTTCATCTGACACTTGCTCCCAAGTAATCCGCTTCAAACCTCTGCCCCCATCTCCCTCCTCCTCCATTTCAGAATCTGAGAAGCCTTCAAACGAGTCAATATCTGTAGGTGTCATGAATATCTCCCTAATTCGCTTCCTTTGCTGCTCCTGCTCCAACACCTGAGCAGCCCTCTTTCCTCTTTTACTACCAGTTGTAACTTGACCAGCACACTCTACTGCAACAATTATATACAATGGAACATGGATATTCATGGATTTTGCTGGGAACCAAATCCCAGTAGTTAACCAAGTATATTTATTTATTTATTTACTTTATTTACCTTATTTATATACCACCTTTCTCAGCAGAGCACCTGATGAACCAAACTGGACACAGCATATTAGTTGAGAACACAGAAATGGTGGACCATGCTAACAACCACCATGTCAGATTACACAGGGAAGCCATTGAAATCCATAAGCATGTGGACAATTTCAACAGAAAGGAGGAAACCATGAAAATGAAGAAAATGTGACTACCAGTATTTTAAAAACTCTAAAATTATAACAGTAAAACAACATTCAAACACAGGAAATCTCCAGAGAGGAAACAATCAGGGATAGCTGACCACCTTTCACCAAAAGATTTCCCCAGGCACTAACAAGCCACACCAAAAAACTGCCAGGCCATCAAATGCTAATCAAGGTAGCCAATTGAAACATTTACACCTAGCTCCAACAGACAAGAGTTCTTTGTCCCACCCTGGACATTCCACAGATATATAAACCCAATTTTCCTAGTTCCAACACACCTCACAACCTCTGAGGATGCTTGCCATAGATTCAGGTGAAACATCAGGAGAGAATCCTTCTAGAACATGGCTATATAGCCTAAAAAACCTACAACAACCCAATGAGTAAATCTAGCAAGTATTGGGGGACTATCTAGATTTTGAATTTGCAGTTTGGGATGTATTCTGCACAAGATTTTCATGTAGAATTTCTGCATTCTCTCTTGAATAGAAAATGCAATTTTCTGTTCAAACACCATAGGCAGACTTTGCATAGAAGTATCCACTTACATATTTTTATCTAGGAAAAAAAAGCTGTTTGATGTACAAAGCAACCTTATGTGGATTGTGTGTAGAAAAGGTCCTAAAGATACTAACCAGTCCAGGTCTTTTTTTCATCAGAGTTTTTCAACAGTTAAGAGACATATTTTTCAATCATTTAAATGTTTGTGAGTATTATTTTACCCCTACTGTTAAACAGTGTCTTTAGATTAAAAACATAACATTTATTGTTTGTGAGTATTATTTTACCCCTACTGTTAAACAGTGTCTTTAGATTAAAAACATAACATTTATTGGCTGTGCAGATATAATTTGTATGACCTGCTAAAATCCACTTTTCTGTACAGGTTTTAGGTATCTTGTCCATCTTGCAACCCTGTCTGAAAAGTAAAGGATACTGCAGTTTCTACTATTCATTCTCTTTAGAGGTGAATATTTTAAAATGAGATATTTACAATATATTACATGAACCTGTGCTCATCTGTAATGGGGAATTACCCTTTAATACTTACTTGCAATATACCTATTTTTTTCCAATTCCTGTGTTTTTCCTGGTGTGTACTACAAATTCACATGGGGGAACTGGAAGTAGGTCAGACACATTTTCCAACCTCTTTTATAGAAGACATCTGTGTGTATATTCTTCAGGTTTGCTTTATTTGTCCTCAATGAAGTATTAAGAAAGCTAATCAGAGAACAAGTTCCTTTGTATTGATCCAGCATATGTGCTTTATGACGGCAATCGATATTCTTTAGTGTTTCATATCAGAAAAGAGGGCAGGAGTCAGACTGTAAAATCATAGTCATAGAAGAACAAGAATGAGACAGGTAAGTGTGTGTGTGTAGCAAAGAAAGAAATGTGACAAGGAAGGAGCAGCTGACCTTTTTTAGAAGTTGTCCTTCTAGATCATCTTAGCAAGGGAGAAAAAAAAGCAATAATAGCAACTGTAACATCAAATTAGCAAGTTGGGTCAAGTGGGACAATAGGTAAGAGTGTTATTTAAGGAACTCTTCTCACAGGCCACCAGAATCACCACACATCATGACGAATCTGGCGGTGCCTGGCGGGGAGTGGAGAGGAACCCGTTGCCCCACACTGTGCATCACCTGACCTGACAGTTGCCACATACCACAGGGGGAAGCAGCAGCTGCTTGACTTCCCCCTATTGTCTCAAAAGCAACATGCAAAGTCTCTTGTGTTACCAGATCTTCTATAGTTTGATGACAAAGCCCAGCCAGAAGTAGCTCAATGTTGTCTGATGGGAGCCAACAGGCTCTGGCATAAAACTATAGAATATCTGGCATATGCCGCCAAAACTAAGTCCAACTGATGAGGTCAAAAGAAATCAAAGACACATGTCTCTAAATGGAAATTTCCATTTGGGAGTACAGATTCATAGGCCATGGGAGTTTTATGAGTCAGTCCATTAGAGCCAGGGACATCTCCACGTCAGCATGGTTTCAGTAGCTCAACGTAGGCCAGATGTGGAATTCATTTAATCTGCCATATGGTGTTGGACTTTAATGGCAACAATTGCTTGCTTGGGACTGTCAAAGTGAAAATTGGAGAGATCTTCTGTACCTGTAATGGTGCTGTAGAAATGGCAATTTCACCAGGCGTTGCTTGAGTCATAACTAGATAACAAGCAGCCTGCTGAAATTATCTTTTCTACATAAATCTTGCATGGAGAGCCTCTCCAGTTTTCACTCAGCAAATCTAGCTATTGGCTACGTGAGTTAAGCCTGCTAGAACTTACATTGAATATTAAGATAGCTGCATGAATCCCACTCATAATGTAGACACTAACTCTATTTATGTAAATACTTCAAGGATAAAATGTTCATATCATGTGGATACCACACTATAGAAAAAGACTAATTAATATGTTTATTATCTGGTTTATTTTGTCTATGTATTATGATTCATTGAGGAGCCCCCGGTGACGCAGTGGATTAAACCACTGTGCTGCTGAGCTTATTGACTGAAAGGTTGCAGGTTTGAATACAGGGAGCGGCATGAGCTCGCGCTGTCAGCCCCGACTTCTGCTAACCTAGCAGTTCAAAAACATGCAAATGTGAGTAGATCAATAGGTACCGATCCAGCGGGAAGGTAACAGCGCTCCATGCAATCATACTGGCCACATTACCTTGGAGGTGTCTACTGACAACGCTGGCTCTTTGGCTTAGAAATGGAAATAAGCACCAACCTCCAAAGTCAGACACGACTGGACTTAATGTCAGGGGAAAACCTTCCCCTTCACCATGATTCATTGATTTGTTGGTTGGTGAATTTTGTTAATTTGGTTGTTCTGTATTATTATTCATACTGTGTTTCCGCTATTGTAAGCCACCCCGAGTCCCTCTAGGGAGAGGGGGCAGGATATAAAGCTTATTATTATTGTCCAGGACTTTGAAAATATGTTCAAAAACCTTTATTTGCTATAAAACTTGGTAGTAGCTGAGGAAGAGGAGGTGAGGAGAGCTTAGCGATACATACTATTTCCTTATCTCTTGCACTGTATCTACTGATGCTGATCATTTTATCTTGAGAAGTTACACCTGAGTCTGCTTATTTCTCTTTCCCCTCTGCATCTTCTTTTCCTTTTGAGTTGTGTCTTTATGATCATGCTCCTGTGGGAAGAAATTGTCTTGTTTGCTAATGATCTTACCTAAGCTGCTCTGGGAGCCTTTCTTCTCAAGAGTGTGGGGGAGGGGGAGTGCTTAATACAAACTACAGAGCATTCCCTCTCCCAAATAAATCAATAATCTCTCATGATGGCCTTTGGGAAATCACTTCTTCAACCTCAGTCATCCTTCATAGACTTGTTGTATTAAAAAAAATCTGAGTTAGCCCCAATGTATGATGCCCTAAGTTTTTTGGAAGAAAAATCTAAATATATAAAAATAAGTAAATTCACAGCAAAAGGCTCATCCACAGCCTTGGGCTATCATTCATCATTCTGAGATTAAATTGGAACAACTTAAAATAATTATTAATCATAATTTTAATCTTCATATCTGTATTCTGTCCTTTTTCCGAGGACTCAAGGACAGAATACAGATATGAAGATTAAAATTATGATTAATAATTATTTTTCAAAAACACCTTGAATTTACACAAGAATATTCTGCACAAAAATTATGCTAAGGAATCACATTGAGCAGATCAATGTCCCGTCATTGGCACTACTGCTGTTGTAATTTTAGAGTTTTTAATACTGGTAGCCAGATTTTGTTCATTTTCATGGTCTCCTCCTTTCTGTTGAAATTGTCCACAACAGCAATACAGCAGAGAGGAAACAACCAGGCACATCTTAACACCTCTCAACAGAACATTTTCCCAGGCTCAGCCAGGCCTTCAAATGCTAATGAAGGTGGTCAGCTGAAACATTCATACCTAGCTTTAGCAGAGAGCTCTTTGCCCCACCCCAGTCATTCCACAGATATATAAACCCATTTTCCTATTTCCAACAGATCTCACTACCTCTGAGGATGCTTGCCATAGATGCAGGCGAAACGTCAGGAGAAATGCCTCTAGAACATAGCCCTATAGCCCGAAAAACCCTACAAGAACCTAGTGATTCCAGCCATGAAAGCCTTCGACAATACCTCAGATTTGTTATTTGTGCCGTTGATTAAACAGTTCACTGGATAATTTTGCCCCACCCGGACCCCAGCCATAACTCCATATCTGGCTCCTGCACTTTACCACTGTTTCCAGCCCTATAGATACAGTGTCCTAATTGACTCTGCCCTTCCAGCCCTAATTTATAATCTGGCTCCTGCACTTTTCCCATCTGCCTTGCCCTAGAATTTGTATTGCACAGGTCCTGCCCATCCAAGTTTAGTATTTGGCTACTATGTCAGGCCACTGGTTGTTTTTGATGTTATTTTATGTTGTTGTTTTTATAAATTTTACTATGCTGTTTCAACCTATGTTTGACCGGGCTTGTCCCCATGTAAGCCACCCCAAGACCCTTTGGGGAGATGGTGGCAGGATACAAAAATAAAGTTGTTGTTATTATTATTATTATTATTATTATTATTATTATTATTATTCCAATTTGTAATGTAAACTCTTGAGAAACAGACAGAAATTTTACACATTAATAATTGCTAATATAAACATCTCCATATTTTAAAATGACTTCTAAAACGCCTAATTATAATAGTGTTGAATATGGGCTTGAGAAGAAAAGTTAGGGAAGCTGATCAAGACATTACATGTTACTACTATCCTTTTTTATTTCAGTGCTGTAGCCATATCCCAACCTTAACAGCATAGTTTGTTCACTTTGAGTCTTCCTTTTCTGTTTATATGTGGTCTGCTAATTATTAACTTAGAAGATATTTGGAAGATGACAAAGGGATGATATTAATTTCCATAGTGGCAAAGCCAAGTGAAAACATTAATATAGTTTCAATATTTGCTTGATTATGTCTACTGGCCATTTGAAAGACTAAGCTATAAATCTGTCCCAACTGAACAAAGCTCATTGCATCAATTTTTTAATAGTGTGACAACATGCAAAAATATCCAGTGGCTCAGTTGATCTGTTCTATGAATCTATCACACAAAGCAGTCAAATCACAGTTACAGCAGGACAATAGCACCTTTGCCATGGAGTTATCACATGATGTCACTTGGTTCCTTCTACTCTTCTAGTAGGAGACCTTTGGAAGGCATTTCTCTTACAAAAGGAAGCTATTATAATAGATTATTTGTGTTTGTAAATAAATACTTTCCAGGCTGTTTCCCACCAGTAGAGTTGCAAGAAAAGAGTGACAAAAGTCCAAGGCAAATATGTATTGTCCTGCTGCAATTGTTATTTGTCTACTTTGTGTGATAAATTCCCAAGTCAGAACTATCAGTAGTATTAAGGCCTTTAACTTTTCATAGTTCAACCAAGCAGGCAATGGAAAGAATGATTCATATGTGAAATGTCTGTAAAATACATTGACAGAAGACAAAGAATGGAATCAGAGTCCGAGTTATACTATAAATGTATTTTTAAATACCTTGAGACTCAATTCTGCATGCCCATCTCATTGTCCCTGTTTTACTTTTCAATTCTTTTTCTCAGTCCAATTCCTTCAGAAACTGTATCAGCCACCCAACCCATTCTTTCAAGATAATATCAACCTTCCTTCTCTTCCTGCTGTTGATGTAATTTCTGATAACATACTTGAGTTTCATTTCAAAAAAAGATTATAAAATTTGCTGTCACAGATGGAAACCAAATGCTTGATTTCCCAGGATTGTTGTGCTCCTTCGTTGCTTGTTTGGTTAGGTCTATGAAAGAAACCCCAGACAGGTTTGTGAGACAGAGTGAAGTGAAACAATAAAGTAGAACAGTCACAAGTCATTACTAGACCATGGTGTCTACAGGACACCGTCCACACATAATACAGTAAATGAAATTCTATCAGCCAAAAGCTATCTTCCATCAGAGCTTTCTAACCCAATTTAAAATAGACTGAGTGGATTTCTAACATCAAAACAAGACTAGCATTAAATGGAACTTGACGATCTCATTTATTTGTGCCTCAGCCATGAAAGAGAATTTTGAGTGAAATTTTAAAGCAACCATTGTGGCTGATGTCTGCCAAGATGACCTCTCTTTGTATACTTAAAACAGCACTTTTCTCTTAGAGACTACCAAATCAGATTGCCGAAACATCTGAATGAGCGATATTTATTTACCTAAAAATATTCCTGTTCCCCATCATGCATATTTATGCTCAGCAGTATCTTTGATATAGCCATCTTTGCCACAACCCCAGTTTTTATTACTTCTTGCTTCAACTAGATACCTATCTGTTTTGGAAACCTTTCCAGGTCTCTATTCAACAACAGCTTTTATATTGATTTTTTAATAGTGTTTACTCTGTAACACCACATGTTTATGCATATATCATTTGCATGTATCCATATGGATATTGTGGAGCTGGCTATCGGAGAAATTGTGAGTTGTTGCTACATTATAGCAATGATATATGAGACACCGTAGCTCCCAACACTGTATGAGAAGGATGATTCACTGTGCTGCATTATATTAACAACTACCAGTTGCAATGCTGATCTACTTTTAGTCTTGAGACTTTGAATAATGCTCCTTATCATTTCAGGTTCCTTCTGGGCACAATTCAAAGTGCTAGGATGAACACATAAAGCTTTAAGCAGCCTGAGTCCCAGTTGCCTAAAGCACCAATTCCCAATTCTAGAAAGCATAAAATCCAGCAGTTACTCAGATTTGTCTTCAGCAGTATATACTATTTTTGTTAGATAAAGAAAGAGAAATAGCAAGATATATGGCAGTTTTTATATTAGCAAAATTGGAGATTAATTTTGGGTTGACTCATGACATAAGGCAGTTAATGCATCTTTGACTGAGGGCCTGTCTATACTTACTGTACAAGAAATCCAGGCTCACTGTAAATCCAACGCTGGCTGTTTCCTTGATGCGCAGGGACATTCGTTGTGTATTCTGAGTTTTACTGCCTTAATTTGCCCTACTTTAGGCAAAGTCAGGGGATACTACAGAGTTAAGACAAAACGTCAGAATATGCCAGGGTTTCACAGAAGTCCAGAAAATTGGATTCGGTTTTTTTCAGCCCAGTCCCCTCCCCAGATGGACATTGCCACTATCAGCTTTTCCTTGTGTTGATTAGCACCCATCCCTACCTCCACTTCCCACCAACCATAGAAGTATGTCTGATTACCTGGCTAACACAGCCTTATCCGCTAATATAAGAATGAAGTGCCTGTGTGACCAACAAGAAAGTGAGGGTCACAGCACGGTCTGTGGCAAGGTGATGTTGTCTTTTTATACTTATTATGTTTATTTAGTTTAACCCTTGGTTTTGGTTCTCCATAAGTTATATTATGATAATTTTATTCTTTGTTCTATTGTGATTGTTGCTATTTGTTAGTCATTGAATGTTTGCCATGTTTTTTGTTATTTTTGTAAACCTCACTGAGTCCCTTTGGGGAGAGAGGGCAGGTTATAAATAAACTACTATTATTATTATTATTATTATTATTATTATTATTATTATTCAGCAGGGTCAATATGATCCAGTCTTTATGGACAACAGCCCTGAATTTAGCAAGTATGTGATGGATTCAGGGCTTCTCTGGGCCAGATATACATTGGAGTAACCTGTCTGGACCATGTGACCCCAGACTCCAAAAGAAAGAAAAAACATGTCTCTTGGACCATACAAAACACAGTTCTGCCCTTGAACAGGGATGATGAATTAGACTTTCAGCTGCTTTTCAAAAAACATCAGTTCCAGGTGTGCTATAGAAACTTACAGGTGTTATATATTAGTCCAAATATCTTGGCAGAATTAGGATCCAGAGAAAGAGCCAACATGCAACAATTCCTGAACAAAATACATGTTTATATCCAGCTCATTCCTGAAATAAATTGGTTTATATTGGGGTGTACACCTTGCTTCTGGATTGGATCTCCTAACCTCACTCCTTTTGACTTTGTTAGGTAGAGTTGAGAATTTTAACATCTGGAGAGCCCCATTTTGTTCATTCTGGTTTATTTAGTTAATCATATGAAGAAATATATTTAGTTCATGAATAGAACAAGGAGCTTACGTGATTTGTCTCTGTCTCGCTCTTTCTTTCATGAATAACTCAGTGTTCTTTGCACTACTGCACATTAATTCCCTTTATTTGTGTCATTCTGAAAGATTCAATACATATTTATAACAGTAATCAAGTCCTGATATTTCAAATTTAATCCAAATCAATTTTGAAAAAAGAATCTGAAAGCAATCCAAGGAGCTGGATCTGTCTTGGCTAACCAACCTACAAGCTGTCAGGGAGCACATGCTCAAGCTTGTTTGGTTTATGAACTCTCCACAGCAAACATTTTTTTTGTACACTTGGTATGAATGTTTTGATTATCACAGTTCGGATCATATATATTTCTCCTGCACGTACATGTCCATGGTGTCTTCTCACAAGAAGACTTGTAACTTTATAGTATAATTGCAGATAGAATCCACATAATCTGTTCTATAATAGCCTCAAAATATGTGCAGTTGATCTTTGGAATGTCCCCAGATTATGACTGAGAATGGTGTGATTTTAATAGTGAATGCAATGTTTTATATGTTTTAATGTGCATTTAATTTTAATTTTAATTTCAATTTAACTTTAATATGCTAACCATTTGTTGCCCAAATTTGCCATGAGTAAAGCCACCTTAAGTTTCCTTTGGGGTAGAGAAAGATGGGATACAATTAGAGTAAATAAATACATATAAATAAATAAATCTATGGACAGTAGAAGAAAATGCTTTTTTATTCAAAATAGCCAGTCTTTTAATTGCCTCTTCATTGCCAAGGCAAAATTTGGTTCAGGGAAATTGTAAGTATAGGAGATTTTGTGGGCTCGGTTTACAATATTGTGGATTATTAATTTCAAACAGCATAATGCTGGAAGGCAGCTGTTTGGTAAAGTGGCAGTTTGGGAATAATCTGCTCTTGTTTTGACTGATGGTCATCCAGATTCAGCACAAAAATGCTACAGGAGTTGTAAGTGGAAGAGAACACAGTTTTCAGAGGAAATTGTTCTGCAATATATCCAAGGTCTCCATGCCATAAAGCATCTGCACAATTAGTTTACTACAATTTTTTTAGGGAAGGATCGATCAACTGACTATCTTGTACTAAAATTTTATCAGAACTCTTATTATTTTCTTGGCTTTCATATTCACTGCCATTTCTAAGAAAGTGATTCAATGAAAACAATGCCCAGGTATTTGAATAGGTAGATTTGTTCTATGGCATGTTGCTCTAAAGTCCATTTGTGCCTGGGATCTACCAAAAACCATAACCTTGGTCTTGGAGTAATTTATTGACAGGTATTCCTGTTGGCAGTAAGTACTGAAAGCATTCTATTGCTTTTCACCTTAAGAACAGACAAGCATCCCGAGCTCTGAGGATTACCTGGGAAGGAATCCCACTGGAGCATTGCAGCGCACCCAAATACCTGGGAGTCACTCTGGACTGTGCTCTGACCTACAAGAAGCACTGCCTGAATATCAAGCAAAAAGTGGGTGCTAGAAACAATATCACACGAAAGCTGACTGGCACAACCTGGGGATCACAACCAGACACAGTGAAGACATCAGCCCTTGCACTATGCTACTGAGTATGTATACCCAGTGTGGAACACATCTCACCACACTAAAACAGTGGATGTGGCTCTTAATGAGACATGATGCATTATAACAGGGTGTCTGCGCCCTACACTACTGGAGAAATTACACTGTCTAGAAATTACACACGCTCACTCCGGTCATCTGGAGAGGCCCTGTTCGTGATCCCGCCTGCGTCACAAGCGCGCTTGGTGGGGAAGTGAGACAGGGCCTTCTCCGTGGTGGCCCCCCGCCTCTGGAATGCCCTCCCGAAAGATCTCAGACAAGCCCCTACACTGGCAGTCTTCAGAAAGAATTTGAAAACCTGGCTGTTCCAATGTGCCTTTTCAGATTAGGAATCTCCCACTACCAAATCCCAGAAGCACTTTAGTACCAAATCACCGCACACTGCACACCGCACTTATATCATAATCCCACACCTCTCCGATACATCAGCACTTTTAACCTTGTACCCCCTACTCCGGCCGACTCAGTTTTTAATAATGTCTTGTCATATTGCTATTGTTATTGTTTTTCTGCTTAACTGTTTTTATTTGCTAGATATTGTATTGTTGTATTGTGTTGGGCTTCGGCCTATTGTGAGCCGCATCGAATCCTTCGGGAGATGCTAGCGGGGTACAAATAAAGTTATAATAATATAATAATAATAATAGCTGGTATTGCACCACCTGACATCCGCTGGGAAGTAGCAGCCAATAGTGAAAGGACCAAGGCAGTGACATCTCCAGCTCATCCCATGTTTGGGTATCAGCCAGCACGTCAACGACTTAAATCAAGAAATAGTTTTCTAAGATCTACAGAGACACTCGCTGGAACACCCCAGCAAGTGAGAGTCCAAAAGTGGCAGGCTCAAACCCAGAACCTCAATCAATGGCTGATACCAAATGAGAGACTCCCCCCTGGGCACACAGAAAACTGGGCAATTTGGAAGGCACTGAACAGACTGCCCTCTGGCACCACAAGATGCAGAGCCAATCTTAAGAAATGGGGATACAAAGTAGAATCCACAACATTCGAGTGTGGAGAAGAGCAAACCAGTGACTACCTGCTGCAATGCAACCTGAGCCCTGCTACATGCACAATGGAGGACCTCCTTGCGGCAACACCAGAGGCACTACAAGTGGCCAGATACTGGTCAAAGGACATTTAATCAACTACCAAGCTTGCAAACTTTGTGTTTTGTCTGTCTATTTGTTTGTTCTGTTAAAAATGTAATACAACTGTCTAGTTGCTCCTGACACGATAAATAAAAATAAATAGTGAGATTAGAGAAATCTTTATGGATCCTTGCCTGTTCCAGACCATTTGACCAGCTGCAGAAAATATTAGAAAAGTATTTATAATCCATGTAGAGGCTGTGGTTGAAGTTGCTAAAGTAAATCTTACCCCTTTTACATCTTTGTTAACAAGCTCCCAAAAATTTGTCTTTCTTTCATTTGTTACTGTTAGATCCAATTCCTGCCATGGAGATTGTTTGTGTTCATCTTTCTCATCTTTAAGTAGACTATTATATTTCTCTCCTATTTAGTTACATTTTCCATGTTTTTCCAAATGAATTTTTGGAATGCCCTTAATTTTTGGCAGCTTTCTTTCAGCAGCATCAAACCAGCCATATTTTGCAGCCTGAATGTTTTTATCTATAGTTCTTATTAGACTAGTTCTAAGCTCAGTAACAATTCATTGGCAAATATCTATATGTCATTTTTTCTGGATAGTGTTATGCTGTCTAATAGACCACTTCAGCTTCCTCTCCTGCAACAGTTCTCTAGTTAAATTTTGTGTTCTAGTTAATGCTGCTTGTTTTGGTCGTAAGGACACTACTGAAGGAAAATGGTCATTTTCTGTGCATTCCAGGATTTCAAATGGAAACAGCAAGAATGAGATCCTTATGTGATCAATAACACCGCCACCTCCTTTGATCAGATAGGTGTAATGATCCCTAAATAGATTCATTAGATGCCATGCAGAGTATATAAATTGTGTTTTTATATAAATTTTTAAAATGTACATCCCTGCTGATTATATCTATTGTCCATGGAGGTGTGAGATATTAAAATATGTCTTCTGACTCTAGGCCTAATAGTTACAAGAGGCCCTCTGAAGCTGCTTTGATCCAAGCATTGAAGTCCTGGCATATAAAGATAAATGTCTTGGCATGGAAATAAGAGGTATTGCTATACAGGTATTGTTATTTGGGGTCATTTGTCGGGGGTGCTTTGATTGCGATTTTCCTGGTTCTTGGCAGGAGGTTAGACTGGATGGCCCACGAGGTCTCTTCCAACTCAATGATTTTATGATTCTACTCCTTACCAGAGGGCCAGTTCCAGAAAGTTGCACTGGAGGATTCTTCTTCCACTCCATGGCAATTAAGCTTTGGGGTACCACAGGATTCCATCTGATTCCCTCACCTTGTTCCAATATCTACATGAAGCTGAATGGTCAAAAAGAGGCTTGAAGTGATGTGCTATCAGTATGTTGTTCACCCTCTGCTCTGTCATCAAAAGCAGCTAGAGCTGCGCAGATGCTGGACCAATGCTGGATGTTGTAATTGGCTGGGTGAGAATCAATAAACTGAAGCTGAATCCCAATGTGGATCAGCAGTTCTTGGTTTTAGGACAGTAAACCATTTTGGAAGAGAGTTCACTCCCCTTGAGTAGGTACATAACTTAAGAATGCTTTTAGACCCATCAATCCCTGTTACTAGAGACCCAAATTAATTCTGTGGCTCAGAGTGCTTGAAGCCGGCTTTGACTGATGTGCCAGCTATGGCCTTTCCTGGAAGGAGAAGCAGTGGTAACCTCCCAATTAAATTACTATAATGGGTCTGCCGCTAAAAAGATTCACAAGCTGACTTTGGTACCAAATGCTGCAGCTTAACTTCTGACTGGAATATTGTATTGACAGTACATAATGCCAGCTTTAAAAGAATTGCATTGGCTGCTAATACATTTCCAGGCTGAATTAATTCAAGGTGCTTCTGATGACATTTAAAGTCCTAAATATTTCTGGATCTTGATACATAAGGGAGAGCGCTTCCTCATACATTCTCCTTTTCATTACATTGTTTAATATACCTAATAGTTTAATTTTTCCTTGTGTCTTTAGCAGACAGATTGTGTGTAGTGATTTCCATCTTGCATTATGACTCTAGAGATCAGAGTTTGAATCCCCACTAAGCCATGGGCCAGTCACATTTTGTTAGCCTCAGAAGAAAGCAAAGACATATCACCTTTGAACAAATATTGACAAGCAAACCTTGCGTTGCAAATGAATTGAAGGCAAACAACAGCCCTTTAACCCGTTTAACCTATTTTGATATTATTGTAAGACACTCTAGGACCTTCTGATACAGGGCAGGGTATAAATATTTCAAGAAATAAATAATCTTCTTCTGTAAAACATGAACAAGTTAATGGTTAAACTAGTGGCAAGTGCTTCAGTTTCATTTGTTCTCCCTAATATTGTAGCCCCTAAGAAGAATGGTATTGTTTCTTTTCTTGTATTTGAGTGGAAGTATTTTTATTCCACTTTGAATGGTGGGGGGAGAAAAAAGAATGATACATTTCAGCCATGGCTCTAAACTCTCTTTGATTTCATTCAGAAGATGAGGCCCAACACACTTTGGCAGAGAAGGCGAAAAGAGTTCATAAAAGACAACTCCCATGATTCCATAACTTTGAGCCATGGCAGTTAAAGTGGTGTTGTTGTTGTTCATTCGTTCAGTCGTCTCCGACTCTTCGTGACCTCATGGACCAGTCCACGCCAGAGCTCCCTGTCGGCCGTCACCACCCCCAGCTCCTTCAAGGTCAGTCCAGTCACTTCAAGGATGCCATCCATCCATCTTGCCCTTGGTCGGCCCCTCTTCCTTTTGCCTTCCACTTTCCCCAGCATAATTGTCTTCTCTAGGCTTTGCTGTCTCCTCATGATATGGCCAAAGTACTTCAACTTTGTCTCTAGTATCCTTCCCTCCAGTGAGCAGTCGGGCTTTATTTCCTGGAGGATGGACTGGTTGGATCTTCTCGCAGTCCAAGGCACTCTCAGAACTTTCCTCCAACACCACAGCTCAAAAGCATCGATCTTCCTTCGCTCAGCCTTCCCTAAGGTCCAGCTCTCACATCCGTAGGTTACTACAAGGAATACCATGGCTTTGACTAGGCGGATCTTTGTTGGTGTTAAACTGCATTAATTCTACATTAAAGTGGTGTTAAACTGCATTAATTCTACATTATAGATGCACCTCTATGTGCTATGTGTGTACAAATCTTCACTCAGAATACCGGTTAATCTTGCTGCACCATGGCTATGCTGTTTATGTGGAGAGTACAGTTTAAGGTTCTGTGTGTTCCCTCTTACACACACACAGTATATTTATCCTTTTTGTCTTTTGGTGTCTGCTACCTTTTTTATCATGCATCCTGCATGGTAACTTTCATTTCAGAATTAGATGGAAAGTAGAAACATATGACAAGATTCAGTCATATTTATGAGCCTATGTCAAAGTAGACAAAACCCCAAATATTGTAAACTGCAGAAATTGAACTACTAGGTTGAAAGCGACATTTTTCAAGGTAACTTTATTAATACTAAAATAAATATATGCTTAGAATAATTATGTTCTTAACCTAAACATTAGAGGTTTGTGACATTGCTTTCAAGGCCATGTGTAATTTCATTATGCTTTAGAGCAGCATAAACCTAGCTAAAACATAGCTCTGCAAGTGGTGTACTTTAAAAATAACAACAACTGTTCCCCCAGATGTTCCTGATATAATGAGCTGTGAATGTGAAAACAAAGGGCAGGTTCAAGTGGCAGGTGTTTCAAATAATGGTCCCTGCAGTCCAACAATGAAATGCAAAGAACACAGATTGACTATTAGTGAAAACAATTGACATAACAAAAACATGTTTGCAGATGTGTATGTGTGTGTGTAGACTTCCTCAAAATAAACTGTATTTTACTTTTACTTCATGAATTCAATTTCATGGAGTCTTGAAGAGTTTAGTTTCTACTGTTGTCCCAGGTCTCACATTTTTAGGTTTGGAAGTATCAATACAGACAGACTAGAGTGAAAACCTCTTCCATGGAGTTCTCATGGAAAATATTGATGGTTGATGCCATTATAGCTTTGCAGTTTGCAAAGGCAGTAAGGATTGGGATGGTAGATCAAGGAAGCTGTATGGCATGGCAAGCAGTTGGGCAATCACTATTTGGATCTCATAATACAGGGTTAGTCAAAATGAATAGGCCAATAAGAAAATTAATTGTACCCGAATTGGCCTATTCATTTTGACTAACCCTGTACTTTAACCAAGGTCTTTTTAAGCCTCTAAGTGTTGCTTAATGTTTGTGACCCAAACATTAAGCTATGCAGACCCCATTTAGGGACAGGACTCACAATTTAAGAAGCAGTGCTTTAAACAACTGGCCAGTCATCAGATCTCTTCATGTTTTTGCCCATAAGTGGCTCTGGAGACTTGGATGCCTTCCAATGTTGCAAAAATTATTGTACTTGTTTAAACTGTCTGTTCTTCCTCTTCTCATCTAGCAAAGAACTTGGTATGAATCATGAAACTTGAACCCTAGGAGTCCTTAGGGCTTTGTTTTTCTGAGAGCTATCCTGGAATCTGAAGAAACCATGCCCACTGGTTGGGAATAAAATGTCATTCCTGGTGTTGGGAATTTCCACTGATTGCTTGGGCAGAAACAGAAACCTCATTTCATTATATTTAAAAAAACAAAAAGTTACAGCAACAAGTATAGGAGTCAACAGCAACACTGACTCTGTAGGCCTCCTCAATCTCCTATAGAAACCGCCCATACCTTGGGAAGTCGGATCTGGCCACAGTGGTCCACGCTCTTGTTACATCCCGATTAGATTACTGCAACGCACTCTACGTGTGGTTGCCTTTGAAGACTGCTCGGAAACTCCAACTAGTCCAGCGGGAGGCAGCCAGACTGCTCACTGGGGCGTCATACAGGGAGCATACCACCCCCCTGTTGTGTCAGTTCCACTGGCTGCCGATCCAGTTCCGAGCACAATTCAAAGTGCTGGTTTTGACCTACAAAACCCTATACGCTTCCGGCCCAGTGTATCTGTCCGAACGGATCTCCCTCTACATCCCACTCCAGAGTCTAAGATCTTCTGGGGAGGCCCTGCTCTCGACCCTGCCTCTATCACAAGTGAGATTGACGGGGACGAGGAGCAGGGCCTTCTCGGTGGTGGCCCCCCGCCTGTGGAATTCACTCCCCGGGGATCTGCAACAACGCTCCTATCCTTTAGGAAAAAACTAAAAACGTGGATCTGGGACCAGGAATTCGGACAAGCGGGCAGATAAAGAAAGAACTTTTGATGATGATTAGGAATGATTAATGGATTAGACTTATGGAACTGTGGAAAACGAAACACTGAGCACGAGAACAGTGTGTATATATGATGTTTTATATGATGTTTTATATGATGTGCTATGTACTGGTTATTTGATTGTTTTGACTACGATAACAGTTTTAATTATGGTTTTGTATATTGTATGTAAATTTGTACAGGCATCAAATCGTGCCTTTTCTGTAAGCCACCCTGAGTCCTCCTTCGGGGGTTGAGAAGGGCAGGGTAAAAGTGCCCGAAATAAATAAATAAATAAATGAGGTGTTTTCCTTCTTTTCCAAAGGATCATTTCATTAGCCCACATTGTTTAACTAGCTGGTTGCTCCAAAAGCTCCAGATTAGAGTAGCTGCTATCTTCAAATGAATTGGCTCAAAAAAATGAAATGGCCTGGCTTTTCTTTAATGAACCCCTCTATGGAGTTGGAATGTAAATAATAGTCAAATGATTGAGATAAAAAAACACAGGAATAAACTTTGTAAATGCCTGAAAACCCCAACTAGAAGAATCTTTCCCAAATTTCAATTTTTTAATAGAATTACCTCCTAACATTGAATGGCAAGAGGATTCAGGAGAGCCAGGAAATGATCTTGTAAGGTTACATATTTCTAGATCAGGAGTCCTCAAACTTTTTAAACAGAGGGCCAGGTCACAGTCCCTCAAACTGTTGGAGGGCCGGATTATAATTTGAAAAAAAATGAATTAATTCCTATGCACACTGCACATATCTTATTTGTAGTGCAAAACACTTAAAAACAATACAATAATTAATAATGAAGAATAATTTTAACAAATACAAACTTATTAATATTTCAGTGGGAAGTGTGGGCCTGCTTTTGGCTGATGAGATAGAATTGTTGTTGTTGTTGTTGTTGTGTGCTTTCAAGTCATTTCAGACTTAGGTTGACCCTGAGCGAGGGCTGGGTAAATGATCTTGGAGGGCCATATCTGGCCCCCGGGCCTTAGTTTGAGGACCCCTGTTCTAGATCCTTGACTGCCTTCCCCCAACACTCTTGATTTTGTGCAGGGCAAACAAGAGGAAAAGGAAGCTGAGAATCTGGAAGGTTGCAGCCTTCCAAACCTTGCCTCTCTCTCAGTGTTGCATGTAAAGGGAAAAGGCTGCTGAGAATCCTGGAAGGCTGTAATCTTCCAAATCTCTGGCTCACCTCACCCTTGAGGGGTGTGTGAGGGAGAAAAATCATATTCCTAATATCAGATGAAGTCAATGAAGGGGAAGACAGCTGATGTTCTGGATTATTGGCTACATTCTTCCGACTCTTCTGATATAGTTCAGAGGTAGAAGAGAAATATCTCTCCATCATCACTACCAGAAAAAATGTCCTATGTGAGAATTCTTCAAGAACTGCACAGCTTTCAGACATTCGGGAGAAAATTGATTAAACTCTCCATTCTCCTTTGTTTAAATGAATAAGCCTAAGATGGTTAATAGTGCTTCCAAATCTAGTTTGGTACAGAGGACTATCCATCAGAGCTTGGAAACAAGTGAGCAAAGGAGGTGCTCACCTCATGAAACAAACACAGCTTGCGTAAGGCACGTCATGGTATTCTTCTACTCTGATTGACCCAACAGGAAGGGCTCACAATGTGTGAGCATGTGGCAGCCTCTCCGTGCACCGCATGCCCCCAAATAGAAAACAAAAAGCCACACCTGGCAGCCACATGGCT
Source organism: Anolis sagrei (assembly GCF_037176765.1). Classification (NCBI taxonomy): domain Eukaryota; kingdom Metazoa; phylum Chordata; class Lepidosauria; order Squamata; family Anolidae; genus Anolis; species Anolis sagrei. The sequence continues at coordinate 87,932,992 of NC_090021.1, forward strand.
CATTTTTGGTGAGAAAAACATGGCAGGTGAGCCCTTGCCATTGTGGGTACTCAAAGAAGCTAAAGGCAAATGGCTAAAATTGATCTGTGCTGAAGTCTAATATATAGTCCGTTCTGATATGGTACAGGATGTTACAGGTAGGAACGGTGACATTTCCATTTCAGTCTAGATTTGATTTAAAAACATCAAGGATGTACATATCAAAATGGGTTCATTGCTATGCTTATCCTTAAAAGCCACCTACAAATAATTAAGAAAATATATAAATGCATACACAGAACTCAATTTAATTGAAATCTGTTCGCAGAATGCTCTTCACCTCTATCAGAGGAGAGGAATTTGGGTCATACCACAATCCATATGGCGTTGTCTCTTCTATGATACTTCTTTGTACATACACCAGCACACTCAGTTTTTTCTCTTGTATTGTAAATGGAATAAAAAGGGATGAAGGGAAAGATAAGGGAGCCTGTATTCATCTTCATCTTCATTGTCACACCACAGAGCAAGGTGGCTGAAGACAGAATGAGCACAAAGTTTCTGTAGTAAAGGCTTCTAATGCTCCATGACATTATCTTACTTAATGGATTCACAATTACCAGATTCAGATTATATAGTACAATATTGCATGAGAGACCAGTATGGTGTATTGGCTTGAGTGCTGGACTATGATTCTGGAGATCAGAAGCCAACATAGTCTTGAGCAAGTCATATTGTCTCAGCCTCATTGGATGGCAAAGACAAACCCACTTCTTGCCAAAACAAACAAACAAAGAAACAAAACAAAACAAAAAAAAAACCATGATAGCATCACCATTGTCGGAAATGACTTGAAGGCAACAACATAACAAATATTTCAAAGTACTTTCAACTTTATTTGAAACCAGATTTGCTACAAAAATGGAAGAAGCTATGTTTGTATTCTTCGGGATATGCGAATACATTTTATAATGTTTTAATCTGCAGAACTGGAGGTGCCCTCCTTTGTTATTTTACTGGTACTTATTCATATAGATTTTTCTTTTCTTAGCAAGAGTTCCTTTGTCTGAAATGACAGTTTCACTAAATTTATGGTAATAATTGTGCATTCAGAACTCTTGAATGCAAACCTACCAGTTAAGGAAATACTATACAACTGTGCAATAAACAAGTTAGGCAATATGATACAAAGGAGGAAGAATAGAACATCACTTAGGTGTGTCAGCATTTCACTGTTACATATATTTAAGCCAGAATTAAATGTTTATTCCGAATAATATAAATTAATACATCCTCAAATTCAGAAAGTCATTTATTCAGTTTAAAAAAATCACTTGATGTTTCTTTGCTCTGGCAGCAAAGCCTAGAGGTAATACAAATATTGCTTGGTTTTTTCATTACAAAGAATACATTAGCAATAATTGGACTGAATTGTTGGACAAAGTACCACCTGCTGGTTTTTATAGAGCTCTTTTAATTGTTACAAAGTAGTGAGATTTTTTTGAAAACAATTGGATGGATCACATTCTATGATTCTCAATAGGCCCTTCCTCCATACCAGTTCCTTAAATTGAGCACAATTTGTTGCCTGCAATTAAATGCCATATCTAAGAACAATTTTTTTCATCTAAACAATAGAACTGGAAACAATAGAATGGTCTTTCTGTGGCATTGATGGTGAATACTCGTACAAGCAATATCAATACCCTTTTATGTGTAGCGCTGAATGGAGGTTTTCTGCATTGAAATATTGTTTCTTGCATAAAGCTGCTGGGTTTTTGTGCAGAAACTATTATAATTGGGGATGTATGCCATGTAAAATGTGTGCATGATTAGAATTATAGAATCATAGAGTTGGAAGAGACCTCATGGGCCATCCAGTCCAACCCCCTGCCAAGAAGCAGGAAAATTGCATTCAAAGCACCCCTGACAGATGGCCATCCAGCCTCTGTTTAAAAGCTTCCAATGAAGGAGCCTCTACCACACTCCAGGGCAGAGAGTTCCACTGCTGAATGGCTCTCACAGTCAGGAAGTTCTTCCTAATGTTCAGATGAAATCTCCTTTCTTATTTTGAAGCACTTGTTCCACGTCCTAGGCAGCAGAAAACAAGCTTGCTCCCTCCTCCCTATGACTTCCTCTCACATACTTTATACATGGCTATCATGTCTCCTCTTAGCCTTCTCTTCTTCAGGCTAAACATGCCCAGCTCTTTAGGGCTTGTTCTCCAGACCCCTGATCATTTCAGTTGCCCTTCTCTGGACACATTCCAACTTGTCAATATCTCTCTTCAATTGTGGTGCCCAGAATTGGACACAATATTCCAAGTGTGGTCTCACCAAGGCAGAAGAGAGGGGTAGCATGGCTTCCCTGGATCTAGACACTATACTCCTATTGAGGCAGATCAAAATCCCATTGGCTTTTTTTGCTGCCCCATCACATTGTTGACTCATACTTAACTTGTTGTCCACGAGGACCCCGAGATCTTTTTCACATGTACTGCTCTCGAGCCACACATCCCCCATTCTGTATCTTTGCATTTCATTTTTTCTGCCTAAGTGGAGTATCTTTCAGTGTAAAAATGCAATAATTGTAAATAAACTTTAAAAACTGAATCAATTTCAAAGATTCTCTCATAACAAGAACATTGATAGACTCCATATCCATTTGTTGACATTATGTGTTGTGTTGTTTTTTTTCCAGGAAGAAACTTAAAGAAGAATTATACTGCTCCATCTATGATAAAGACTTCCAGATGCTATGGTTCTACAATTCCCATGAACCCTAGCCAAGTTAGCTAATGGGTAGGGATGATGGATTTTGAAGTACAACAATATCTGCACAGTCAAACTTCCTCCATTCCTGTTCTGTGTCTTCCAGCCTGCCCTTCTGTAAATCTTTTATCTTAGCTGAGCAGCTCAATAACATCACCGTCTCTGGATTACTTTTTCCACATCCTACTTCACTTGTACAATTTTCAGAACTGTTGCTTGAAGTATTTGGCTCAGACACAGCTGGAAGTCTCCTGCATAGTATTTTAACTTACAAAAGGAACTAGGCACATATCAAGTACTCAAGGATGATACTATATTCAAGCAAAGGAAGTGGACTCTGAAGTCTTCGAAAATAATATGTATATCTATCCTTAAGTCAAGCCAGAAAGAGAAACCAAACCAAAAAAAAAACCCCTCTTTCACCTTCCTACCACATGCTGGTTCTGACCTATTTCTCCTGCTACATTTCAATAATGTAAAGTGGGCAGTCAGTGATCCAGTCTCTTTCAAGCTGTGCTCATTTATTGATCTTGAGCCTGATAAAATTTAAATGGACATAGAGTCTAGCATGAAGAAGAAGTCGCTGAAATCACTGACAAGTCTTTCATGCTAATTTGAGGCAAGAATATTTTTTCTAAAAAGATTATATCCCCAGTAGACATGCCTTAGACACCATTAGACTCCACAAAACTTCTTAAAACAGTTGAATTTTCAGATGGATGGTATTATGGTACATTCATGCTGAGACTGTAGATTTTTGCCTGGAATAACCCTGTGGAATAATACAGATGTATGTGTGTTTGAAGTGCAATACTTTTGAAAGAAAGAAAGCGAGAAAGCTACATTGGCATGAATCAAGAGAAAAGGAGCGTTGTGCAGGTGCCAAATTACAACAGCATCCATATTTTGCAATAATAATAACATTTTTTCTGCAAACCAAATAAATCCATCACAAATAGAAAAATACTGGAAACTATTTTACAACTTCTAGCCTTTAAAATGCAACTGGCCTTTCAATCTACAAACTAAACCTTTATCAAAAGATGTACTGTGGAAAACAATTGCAAAGAATTACAAGGAAGTTAACAAGAATATCAAACTATTATAAGCAAACTAACATATATGAAGCATACATATTTATTGAATAATGTTATCTTTTTTTGATAATGATTAACTGAAAGAACAAGAAGCAAATATTCATTTTGAGATGTAGAAACCCTTATATTTTCAGTTCTTGTTCTCTTGACCTTGGAGTTTGAGAACCAAGCTTTAGTAAAGTCAATGTAAAAAAATATTCAAAGGATCAAGGTAGCCAAAATCATGATGAATGTTGTACTTTGTAATTCATTAGCTTTCATCATACCTTAGCAACTTCACTGTGCACTTTTCACTTTCAAGTACAACACCTTTACACAACTAATGGGCTTTGTAAATACCACAGGGACACTATCAAAGGTAACAAAAGAAACACAATAAGAAATTAAAGCCACACAATGGAATGTATCTTTGGAGAGAAATAGAGAGAAAGAGAGTGAGATGCATAGGGACAGACTATCTGTTTTCTTGAAAAGGACTGTAACAAAAAATGTTAAGGAGGCCAATATAAAGTTGAAACATTTAAATCAAATGGTTTACATAGCACCAGGCATGTAGCCGGGGGGGGGGGGGTGTCGGGGGGCTTCAGCCCCCCCCCCCAAATTTTCATGGTGGTTCGCAAAAAGGCCTTAATGGTGCATTATTTAAACTGTTATGTTTATTCATATCATGATCTGATCACCATACTCAATATATCCCATATGCATGGGGGTATTGGGGTAATGATACAAAAGGTTTGCTAGGTTAGACCCTCTTTCACTCAGACTCAGCCCCCCCAAAACTCAGCCCCTCTCCGAAACCCCCCCTGAAAAAAAATCACCCCCCCCCCCCGAAACGAAATCCTGGCTATGGGCCTGCATAGCACGAGCACTTCATGGCTCAGAATAAAATAAAGTCCTATAAGCTCTGCATGTAAGGATGGTTAAAATTGCATTTGATTTGATTTCATATTTTTAAAAATGTGGCACAAAGGACATTATCATGCAAGGTTCCTGAAATAGGGTGTGCCATTGCAAGCCCATTTTGCCTGAAACTGGAGTACACCTTCTTGGCCCCTCTTCTTATTACACCAAGCCTTATTGAAAATAATTTGAGAAAGCTTATCAATTGGGATGTTGAACCCCTCAATGTGTGTATTCCTGATCTTCACAGATACTTCCCTCAGTTGGTATGGATACTTAGCATATAATATGATGCAGGATTATATTATGGAAATGTGAATTAAATATACAAATGGATATTCTATGGGGAACTATGACTCTAAATGGAAAAAGCTGATAGACATCGTAAAAAGGAAAGGAAAACACAAGGAACTGATTTAGACTATCTTCATGATCAAAATAAATAAATAAAAGGAAATGTAAAAAAGAAAGGTAGAACAGTTCTTGGAGGGAGGGGAAAACAGATAAGTACAAGTAGTAGACAATAGGGGTATGCAAAACTTCATTTTTAACTGGTTAGTTATATCTAATTTTGTACATATGAACAGATATTAAGAAATGGGGGGAGCAAAAACTTAAGAATCAAAACTCATTCAATATTTTTAATTGCCCCTTAACCCCTGAAATAACGAGACAGACAACAATGGTATGGATTCAAATTGGGCAACTTTTATTAAATGTTACCTATTTAACTTTACCTGAACTAAACTATGTGTCTAGGAACTTGGTGGCTAACCGAGGCAGTGTCCTCGGCTACTTAGTGTGTAATCTCTGTGTGCCCTGGATCCCCAACCGGCCACCTGAAGGTAATATTCTGGAGAAGCCTGTGTCCGATTATTAATATCAGCTTCTCCCTTTACTGTGCCAATTGATGTCCCCTCACCCATTTGGTGACTTCTAGGTGAGTGTTTGTTGTACACTGACCCCCACCCTTAAGTGGTGCCTTGCGTATACCTCCATGACTGTGTTTTCCTGATCTATTTATGCCACAGATTGGGGGCAAATGTCTATTTCACCCCCATCCCCCACCAAGCCCCTTAAAAACTTCCTGAATGCCTAACTGCAAATCAGCCAAAATTGTGTGTTGCCCAAATCTGTCAGGTGTACACCATCATAACGGTAAAACTGTGTTCTGTCATGTGTAATGTCTCCATGGTGTATGTAAGATCCCCTGCCCAGTGCCAAAGACATGCACATGGCCCGGTTCACACGCTTTCTGGCCTTCTCGAGCTTCCTGACGTCACCGCCTCCTGGCCACCAAAGGCGTGGAATGATGGCCGACCAAGCGATGTGAACCCGGGGCCATGCCTGCCAGATCTTGAGAATGTCAGCACGGGCTTAACGGCAGGGCCAAACCGGCGCAACGAAGGCCCCGAACACCCTTCCACTCGACCAATGCAGTGGAAGCGCAACCCAGATGCTGGCCAAAGGACGAGTTCCTGGTGTATCTCTCCGCCCAGTGGACATAACTATGCCCACAAACAAGGATTCTCCATCTATGCACCAGCCTGGCAGTCTCTGCAAAATAAACAAACAAACAAGCACCGAGCGAACATATCGCCTTTAAACATCCTATTTCCCCTTGCCAATTAATTTAGTGGCCACATCATTATAACCCAAGTGATCTGCCAAAAATGCCGCCCCTATACTAAAAGAATGAATGCCAAATTTATGGGAACCCTAACCCCAGCCTCTTCAGTGCCCTATCTGCGATGGCCCAAACTGATATTTTGCGAGGGGGTGGACTCAACCCTAACCTGTATGAAATGTGCCATTGCCTCAACCGGGCATAGCTCGGGGTCACTGCATCTAGCTAATGCAACCACAGCCGGCACGCACAGGGGATCACATCAGACTTAACATTCTTGGAATTTTTCCTATACTAGTTGCAGTTAAATTATGGGTTGAGGCCTTTGCCAATTCGACCATTCCTTTTGGTGTGATAGGGAATTTCACGAGTTTAGGCAGTTTGATGAGTTACCATCCACAGTACCGATTCCTTATGGGCATTTGGCACAGATCTGTGTGTACTCACGCAGAAGGGGCCTAGCGCCGCACACTATTAAGTCCCAGCTGTCGGCGTTGGCCTACTGGTCAAAAGCGCAGGGCCTTTTAGACCCCACAAACGATTTCCGCCTACATAAATTATTGCGGGTTGGACCCGTCATCGAGGTCCATCGCAGGATAAGAGGGAACCCCTGTCACCCACAATTTTGAAGGGATTGAAGGAAACATGGCCCAAAATGTGTCGGACCGAGTATGAGCAGCGGTTGTTTCATGTGGCGGCCTTGACGGCCTTTTCCTCTGCTCTTAGGATAAGTGAGTTACTCGCCATGTCGAAAAGAGATGTATCTTAGCGGGCGTTGCTATTGCCAGGTATAACAGTAACTTCCTGCAATTACCTGACCCGGACGCTCTACGAAAACCTTTCCATCCCTATAATGGATCTCAACTTAGGGGATAATGTGGAAAACCGGGGACCCAACACATGAATATGAAAACCCTCTGAAAAAACCTTCCCATAGGTACTTAGCTGCCCCCCTATCTGGGTACTGATCCAGCCAAACCTTCAACTGATATAAGTTAATTGGGCTGGGGCCCTTGTGAAACTGCGGCCTGTCCCGAAGGTTTCTTAACGAATTGGGTGTCCCTAGTATTACCTCTCGCGGCTCTCCCCTTGGGGCAATTTCGGGACGGGTGGGTCCCATAACAAATAGAGCACGAGTGTACGTATCGACAGTCCTTACGTGAACAGGCTCCCTGAGCCACAAATTCCCAGCATAAAGGCTTTTGGCACTGGGACTGCAGCTAGGGAGCCCCCTGCCGAGAGGGCTGTCCTGCTGTGTTCTGAATAGTGTGCCCACTGTCTGCCTTCAAGGCATAGGAAGCCCTAGATGGATTCATAACTTCAATCCAAATTTGGTCATCAATCAAGTACCAACATTTGTCTGGGTGGCAAGCCGCTTCAGCTCTAAAATGCCTATCATATTCTAGCCAAGCGTTAGGAGGGCCGCTAACATAAGCCTTGTTAATAATATTCTGATACTGCCACAAAGCTGTAGCCCTTTCCGGGGCAGGATCATAAAGCAGATTTGCATACATCGTGAAACAAGGGAGCCAGTTCTCCCAATTCTGCTCAACCTTGCGTTTCTTAATTCTTTCCTTACTGTCCTCATCTAACTCATCCTTCTCCTTCTTATCCAGATCCCTAAAGTATAGAGAAAAGATATCGATATATTCATTTCTCAATATCTTCTCCATAGTTTTAGTTGCCAAATGGGAACCTAAACCTGACAGACTGACAGTAGGAGTAGCTTGCGGTGGCCATTTTGCTGTGCCCCAAAATTTGTTGGCATCACCAGTTCGGGCCGATTCCAGAGTGATGGTAGCCTGTCTGGCCACTTGAGTGGTGGAATCAGCCGTATTATCCCCTATACTGGGTTCGGACCCCCCAGCAGACTGAATCCCAACCAAAGCGTGGGACTGAACCCCCACCACAGGTTGAGCCCGCCCCTGGTCCCAGGGCCATGTGAGTGAGGTGGAAGTACTTGCTGATGTGAGTGTGGTGGAAGTACCTGCTGGGACTGCCGTCACCAACTGCTCGCGCCCTGCTATATCAGTGGAAGCAGCAGTTGCCACCACAGACTGAGTGGGCCCGGCCGCGGCACTGGGCGTGGAGGCCAATGCCGCGGGCTGACTGGGTCCGGCCACAGCAGCCGCCATGGATCCAGACGCCTCCGGACTGATGACATTCCGCACATCAGAAGGCCCCTCAGGGCTGGTGATGGTCTGCACAGCCGAAGACACCAGAGAAGAACCCTCCGTATTCCCCTGAGCTGCAGGTTGGTCAGGAAGCCGAATCGCCCCTCCCGCTGAAACCGACTCTAAAATAGAAACCCGAGACAACAAGGACTTAAACAATTGCTTCTTGCTTGCCCGGCGCGTGGGGTGTGACCCAGCCCCACCAAGCCCTACCCCCCTATTCTTTTCAACTTGGTTAACACGCTGAAGAAGGGCCTCTAGATCTTCCATAGATACGCCGTCTTCGTCCGACGATGACCCGTCCTGACGTAAAGGGTGCTTGTGACCCGTCTGCTCCGCGGGACCCTTTCCTTTAGGGCCCCCTTTGTTCTTCTTTGAAGGCATCCTACAGAAACGGAGGGGGGGGGAGAACATATGCATAAGCCTACCATCTCCTGATTGAAACAGGAAACGCACGACAAGTAGGCATACCCTTGATAACATCATCAACCGGGGGGGGGGGGGGCAGGGCTAGAGCTCTCCAAACAGCATATAATCAAAGAGCTGAAAAGACCTCGTGCCTATAGAATATAGCGCAATCGGTTCCATAGCGCAATCGGTTCCATTTACGGAATTGGCCCCTTATAAAATATGCCAAAGCTACATGTGCCATAGGGAGAAGGGTGCGAGGAGACTACCCAGTGCCCCCTATAGAATCCTAGAATCAAAGAGTTGGAAGAGACCCCAAGTGACACTCATAGACCTGGGGTTCACCAATTGCCCCTCATAGAATCATAGAATCAAAGAGTTGGAAAAGACCGCAGGTGCCAAGCATAGAATCAAAGAGTTGGAAGAAACAGCACAAGCCTTTCGTCCCAAACCCTTGCTACCCAAGTCATGCCACCCAGTCCCTTGACCAGTGGCCATCCAGCCTCCACTAGAGAGAGTTAAAAAGACGTCCTGAGCCCTCAGTCCCACCTCTGCCTAGCATCAGAAATGCCCCAAATTCCAAACAGGGGGCAAACCGGCCCCATTTACAGAGCTTCACATTATTGTATTTCTATATATATATATAGATATATATATATATATAGGCAGGCCCAGGGCAGCCCAAGAGACCGTGCTCATGCAATCTAAACGCCACGCCAAGTGCCCTAAAATGGCGGCCACACCCAGAACAAAATGGCAACGGTCATCTGAACTGCAGCCGCCGTTGCAACCTAATATGCAAAGCGGCGGCGGCCGCCGCCGTGCCGCCTGAAAAGCCCAAGCCACACATCCCGCAGCCCTGATCGCGGCTGGATCGAGGCCCCGCATTGCGGCGCTCATCCCGGCCGGATCGGGGCCCAACCTCGCGAACCACGCTGCATTGAACAGGAGCCGTGTACAAAATGGCGGCCGCTGCCGCCAAACCGCTCCAAATGGCGGCCCTCGCAGCAGTGCCCGACCCGGCGCACTGGCGCGAGCTAGCAGCACGCAGCCCCATGCCAACACCCGCCCAGCCCACGCTCAACACGCAGGTCAGGCCTGCACGACGAAGCGATCACCAACGGGCAGGGGAAACAGAGCCCCTCGCCCAAAGCGCCGGCATGAAAATGGGTGCCGCCACGGTGCTCGGGACGCCCCCAGCGCGCGCACTCGATCTGCCAGCCGGGATCCGCCGGCCGGGCAGCCTCGCCGCCAACGCTCCACCTTCGCCCCTGCTGCCGAGAATCGCCAGGGGAAGGAGGGAAGGACCCCCTCCTTCCCACCCTGCTCACGAGACTGACCTGAGCAGAGAGTGAAGGTACGTCTTTAGTCTTGAAAAGTCTCTGCAAGACTGAAGGGAGGAGGCTGGCTGACGGAGTTAGCCAGCCCCCGCCCCCCTTCCAGGAGGTTCTAAAAGGAACCTCCCCCTCTCTTCCTTCAGGGGGGAGGGGCAAATCGCTCTCCCCACCAACTGGGTTGGTGTTGAGAGTCCCTTTGAATTTTGTAATGCTCAGAAGCTTATCAAAGTCAGTTTCATTTTCAGTGCAAGGAAGTAAAGCAAAGCCAAAAAGGCTACCCTTTAAATTAATGGCTTCTCTCAATGAGGAGAGAAAATCAGAATTCTGGGAAATGTAGTTTGGGAAGGTAAGGAGCAGAGAATTCAAAAGGCCCTGCTCTAAACTACATTTCCAAGAATTCTGCTCAGCATCAGAAAGCTCCAATTAGGATAGGGAAGATATTTTCCCCTCCTAGCAGCAACCAGAGTTCCAATAAATTGTTGAATCTGCAAAGAGGAGGACTGACTCAATACAAGTAAGCATTACAGGTAAGGTTTCCTTAATTACAAATTAATTTTGACCAGAGGCATCATTTGGTTGCCTCCAGTAAAAACCAAGACAGGTCCCACTTTTTGGGTCTGAGCTCTTCTTGCCTTTGCCAAGATAGGCTGTGGCTTTTACTTTGGATTTTATTGCATGGGGCTTTTAAGCCACATTTAGGGCTTCTTAACCACAAATGAAAAAACTTATTCATAAACTCAAATTACAGCAATTTTTGAAAACTGGCAAATCTCATTTTAAGGCCACCCAACGCACATGCAACCAGTCTTCCAGTGTGATTTCAACTGTGCTGTAATGTGAATCTGCTTCTGAATTAATTAGATACCCCATTAGATCTGGGCTTTCCTGGAATGCCCAGGTCTAATGGGTATTGGGTTAGTGGGGGCTCATTCCCAGGATGCCCTGGGGGTGAGTCTTCACAGCCATCTCACTTCTTCAGGCTCAGAGGAGTGGGATGGCACTCACCCCTTCCCCAAGCCCCAAATTCAGCCCTGAAAACTTACTTCAAAAATCCCTGGTTGCCATAAAGATTCTCCTCGCATCCTTCTGACATGAGGAAATGATGCATGAGGTGGAATTTTTTCAGGGCTAAATTTGGGGTTTGGGGGTGACTTCATGTCATCCCGATTTTCGTGGGATGGCATGTAGACACAAGCACCCCCCCCCCCGCAAAAGCCTGGGGTTTGGAAGGAGGAGTGGGGACAGGAACCCGTGCTCAAGTGGGTTATTTAAACCCATGTCCCAGTGCTGATCCAGATTAGACACTGCAGATTAATTCCACCATATGTGGCTCTGGTAGATGAGCCTTTTGTGAACCCATTTAGTTACTACAAGAATTCCACTTCAGGGCTGGGAAGATAAATTATCATGGCCTACCATTCAATGACATCTGAGGATTTCACTGGTCTGCCTACATTTGAATGTGTATCTTATAGTAATTTTTCTTTGCACATACAAATTGCATGCATCACTTTCTAGCACTTTCTGAACCAGGCTTCCTTGGAACTCTAGAATTATGTAAGATGTTTGGAGTTTCAAAAACGTTCCAAGAAAAATGTTTATGCAAAGGTTCCCTGAGACCTGAAATTTATTTCAAGGGTTACTTCAGTGTAAAAAAGAAAGGATGGTTCATAGCCTTTACTGATAACTGTTTGATGCTTGAAGTCATTGTGAACTAGCTTTATATTTGTTGTTTTCTTTTCCTGGTTTCTTCACCTCATTTTTTTTTTGTTATTTAAAAATAATGAAAAAGACGTTGATAAAGATCAATGTCCTTTTGGAATTCAAAATAAGGGCGGGGAGGAAGTCTATTGTCTGTGCTGTAATTTTTCAGCTACATCAGTGGTTCTCAACCTGTGGGTCCCCCGATGTTTTGGCCTTCAACTCCCAGAAATCCTAACGGCTGGTAAACTGTCTTTGATTTCTGGGAGTGGTAGACCAAAACACTTGGGGAGCCACAGGTTGAGAGCCACTGAGCTAGATGGAAGAGTGTCAGTAGATGAAGAATGAGCGACTAGAATGTTTAACTTATTGAAAACAGTGGAACCTGTAGAAAAGTTGCATTTGGCCTGGTGTCTAGTATTTGCTAGTGTGATTCCTCTACCAATTTCATAAAAGGCGATATGGTCTCATATTTGTTACTAATGGTGCTAGTGTGTTCTTGGTTTTTCTTCTGAATATATGAGCTTCATGTTTTGATTAAATGGAGAGGAAAACCAGGGTATAAATTTGTTTCAGACAGAAAAGATGAAAAATGTCAAAATGTCCAACTCTGAGAGTGATATGCTACAGAATTAATTAGGCTGCAGCATCAAGCTGTATTTTACTGAGTATTCTCTTCAAATGTATTCTTAAAATATCTAGGACTTTTAAAGTCATTGGTGATCAGGTATTAGAAAGTGATATCTAAAATGGAATGGACAAATTTAATTTCCCTAATGCAAAAGTTACTTTGTATTTCCACAAGGTAAAATAAGACTTTATGCAATATGGATGGAGACTACTCTATAAATTGGATTTCCACATGACCTTGGTGTCTCAAAGAAGGGGAACAAATCTATCATTAGATTGCAAAACTCTGGTAGCTGTCACCAATCAGTATGTAAAGGAATCTGAACTAATAAAACAAGATAGTTTTCCTTCTAGCTCTGCATCTTGGATTGGGGTTTGACCTGGTTCATTAAGGTAATAATTAGGATACTCTTTGTGTTTAAGTAAAACAAAGCCATATAGAAATGGTTGTCAGTCAATTATTCCTTACAGATTTTTTTTGCTACATAACAGAGCTAATTCAAAACTATTTTCTGATTGACACAGAAAAGCAAATTACGAGTCCTTTCAATCCCTGATCCAAATCAATATGGTATTTGGTCTCAGATTAACTACATATGCAAAAGGAACTAGTGGCTATCACTAGAACTTTAAAATGAACTACTTAAACTAAAAGTTTGAATGGAGCTACTGAGTCTTTGGTGATACATGCCAAGGTCGGCTCATTCATCTCTGATCAAAATTCAAGGATGAATTCAGTTTTATTATGAATTGACATGACAGTGAACAGCAGCACCATCAGGCAAACCTGCAAATAGCTTCCTCATCTAGTAAACCTCCGACACTCCACCACCAGCACGATCTATATATTCCTCATAAGCAATGATACAACATTATAAACTGAGACTGAAAATCGTTGTGTAAAGGCTGACCACATTAAATAAAATCAACACTTTGACTTGCCATGTTAAGAGACAACTCACTCTTTCCTCATGAGGACAGAATTAATCTTTCAATCTACCAAAATTGAATATTAGGCGAGCTTTCCAAATGAGCCTCTTAGCAACTACTATGTACCCATAATTGCTGCCTATTCATATTATCATTCCCAAAGTGCAATGCTCATTTACATTTGTCATTGGAGATGATGCCTGAAATGGATTCTTTGCTCTGAGCTTTGTCTGTAAACACCTGCTTTAATGAACTGGTTCATTGCAGTACTATGAAAATGTCATTGCTGATACATTAAGAGCTGCCATTTATGACCACGTAAAGTCAGGCTATCTATGTATTACTACTGCCCCTGACTTCAGCTCCATAAATGTTGTTTACAGTGTTATTTATCCCATCCCGAAGTACACAAACTGCAGCTGCATGCTTTCTAGTTGAGTGAAAGAATGCTGACAAACATTGATTGATGGACTTTGAGTTCTCTTTTAATTGCCCATTGGCATCAGTAGATTGGCATTTACTCTCTCTTTAATACTCATCCAAATAAACTACTAGAAAACATTGGAATGAGTTAACATTGTCAGACTTTACTGGAACTGTTTTTTTCTGAAGAGGGGAAGCAACAGCATAGTTAATGGGGTGCAGATGAGCCAGTAATGACATGATGTAATTCCTCCTTCATTCCCCAATCCAGAGGGAAATGATCATCAAATTATATTGCATGTTCTATGCAGAAATCTATTTGGAGTCTTAGGCTGTTACAACTATAGGTGTGGAAACTGTATCCTCCGGACACCATTGATTAACAGCTGGCTTAGATGGATGATGTATCAATTGTTTGCTAGTGCTGTCAATTAAAATGCTTCCATTGGCATGAGGGGCTATATATAGGCAAAAAGCCTGTTCTCTTAAATGTTTTGAGAATCAGGTTAGAGACAAGGAGGAACCACATGAATTAAAATACCAATGCTTCAAGGTGACTTTAGAAAAAAATATACCACGTGGGTTGCTTTGTGTCCTTTATGACTCTTTATTCCCCGTTCTATCCTGTCACTGCCAATACCTCTGTACTCTTCATGCTTTATCTGAAACTCTCCCTTTATTGCTGATAAATAATCCATTCTAATCTGTTTGCTTCGTGCATCAAGAACCTGAGGTTTATAAATGAGAAAACCTATTAGGTGCTCAGGTACCATGCTGAAGGATGCAGTGCAGGCACTTGAAGAGTGATTAATGGAAAATATGGTAGGGAAGCATCATAAAGCATATTCAGAGAGTAACTGTGTTTACATATTAAATAGAAGAGGAAGGGTGCCAAGTCTGAACATTTCCATCCAAAATAATAATTATATTCTTTAAAGCCAGTATCTCTCATTACCAGAGCATGCAGCACAGTAAGGGGAAAAACAAACAAAACAAAGTAAAGGCACCTTTTCCTGTTCAAATATACCTTCTTTTTATACCTATTTTGCAGATAGGATTCAGCACTATTTGGGAAAAAAATCACTCTTTGTCATGGAGGCCACCAGCCACCTTGGAAATAACACATTTACGCATCCCTTCTTCACATTGAGTCAGTGATCCTTGGAACATTTGGAAAGTGAGGATGAAATAGTAATGATAATGGTTAAAGCATAACAACTTAAGCAACTATAATATGACTAGCAAATAAGAAAATCTTATAATGGCTAAGACATAGCTATTAAAAAGACTATAAAACATAATAATTAAAACTGCTACAGTGTGACTAGTGCAAAAGGCTATGATAGAATGAAACTGTTATCAAGGCATCATAGATGGCAACTAGTTATAGGAAAATCAGAGCCATTCTCAAACATTAAATCCTGGCTTGAACACCACTCACACTAGTCTGGCAAACCTAAGGTGTCTTGAAATTCCTTGTATAAAGAGAAGTCATATTTACCATTACTGTAAATACTTCAGGATTTTAGATGCCTGCAGAAAAAGGATTTTAAAGGTTGGATCTGAATTGAACTAGCAGATCTTTAGCCAGATCTAGCATTTTTCTTCATATGTTGTTATTATTGTTGCTCTCACTGATGCTGTTGTTCAAAAACAATCCCTCATTTACACTACCTAGTCTAATCCTTGTCTTGCAGCAACACACAACTACAGTTCACTGCTTAAAGATCCTGAAGAAGACTCTCTACTATCCAGAACAGTTTATTCTACTCTGGAACAGCTATTATAGACAGGAAATCCCTCCTAATGTTTAGATGAAATGTTTTTATTGTACTTAGAACTGAAATTATAAGAATTAAAAGAATTAGTGTTCCTCTTTCAGTGTTGTAGCTCATGATAAGGGAATTCTTTGCTTCCCTGAAACAGATACTTGAAAGGACTCCGCTTTATTGACAGTGGAAAACCATATTTGTTGACGGTACTGCCACATTAGCCCTGCAGTTATCTATGTAGCAGTCAGCTGTCAGTAAACTGTGGAGTGAACTAGGGTGCCTGCCCAGTGGTAGCAAACTGTGTTCAGAGTAGTTGGGCAGTTGGGAGTCCTTGATCCCTCTGTGGTGGTTCAGGAAGTCCCTATATCGCTGCCATGTGGGCCCAATCAGGCGTCTAGGGCATAGAATTAGGCTCACATTAGTGGTCAGTGTAGAAGAACTCATGGTCATGATTTCTCAAATGAACTTTTCATTTTTTAATTATTCTTAAAAGAACTAGAAGATTTAATTTACCTTCAACTATTTTTTAAAAGAAAACCATATAGATACTACAAAATTTTGGCCAATGGGACAACACATTTTCCTACCAGATAGCTCATTGTTGTTTCTACAACATGGCAGAAGGCAGCAACACAAGGCACAGCAGCTTACTTATTGGACTTACTTATGGGTAGACTCACAGTAGGCTCTGCTGCAAGTAATTGAAATTGAGGATAAGCAGGAATATACAAGACATATTAAAAAGCTGAAGAAAGAACAATATGGTGAACCATACTGTTGGTAATACAGCTGAGGTTCTGGTGATTAACTAACTTTGTGTAACTGAGGATGATAAAATTTGCCTCATTTAAAGCCATCACCACATTTTTAGGTAGCACATGTCATAGTTCCACAACATTCTTTGTGAGAAAATAATGTAGGTTCTAGCTTTATAGTTTCTCCATTCTCCTCTCATGCTCCATCGTATTTTCTGCCCTGCTCACCCCCCCTCAAAACAACAACAACAACAACTAAACAACCCTAACAACTTCATCAGTTTGAAACTCGGTGTTTAGTAGAGAAGAGCTCAATCTATCTGTGTTACTCAGTATTCCTTCAGCATTCTTTCAGTACAGTTCTCATCATACTGCAGAACGTTGGCCCCAACCACCATCCCTCCTCTGTTGTCTTCACTGTGGGGGAAAAACCTCCTTTCTTTGAAATGTCAGCTGGTACCTTCAATTCTGGAAGCAAGGAAGCAGGGAGGGAGGGGAAGTGGCAATGCTCGCTCTCCCTCCCCCCTGCCCCACAGAGGGTATGGACCTTGGGAAACTACAACTCCCAGGACTGCACAACATGGAGACATGCCAAAATAATAATAATAATAATAATAATAATAATAATAATAATAATAATGCTGTTGCACGCTGGGCCTGAAATAATGTCTGTTTACAGGACGTGCCTTCTGTATGCCCAACGGGATGCCGGGGTGCCTCAGCTGAAGGGCCCCTTAGATTTCCCAACACAAAGTTCTATTGAGGGCCAAATAAGTTCAACAAAGTTCTTTATTTGGGCTTAAATCTTCAAACAAATGAGTTAAATGCTTTATAACCTTGGAAAACCTTCTTTAATCTGCTATCAAGGGCAGGCAACTGGTGGTAAACTGTTCCTTTCTTCCTTAGAGAAATCTTCTGACCCCTCCCTGGGCAATCTTTCTTTACCTTGCTGGCGTGAGGCCCCTACTCCCAGCTCCAAGCTACTTTATGGATAGCCCGAGTGGTCCCTTACCAGACAATGGTTGCTATAGATCTGCCAAGCCAAAAGATGTCCTTTAGTTTTACTCCACAAAGGCTGTAGGAACTGTCCTGTTGCCCCAGCAAAGGCTGGCTGTATTCCCCCAGCAAAAGCTGTGGGGCTATCCCTTTACTCCCCCCGGCAGAGCTGTGAGAAGTGAAGCCTTTGTGCAGGTGGGAAAGAGAATCCCACACATCCTGCTGTTAGGCTTCATACAGTGAGACTGAACAAAGGTCCTCCTTTGCCTCCAAAACCCTGGGAAAAGGGCGGGTCTAAAGACTCTAACAATGATTGCCAGGTTGCTGGCCCTATGACTGCAACTTGGGGAAGTTACCTGAATGCAAAAAGCATGATTTAAATAAATTCATACAAACTAGCAGTGCAAGAAAAAGAGGTTCAAATCTCTTGGCACTTCCATGCCAGCACAATCATCATCATCATCATCATCATCATCATCATCCTTCTTTCCTGGCTTTCCCATTTTCTTGACTTTCCCATTCTCTCTCTCTCTCTCTTGGCTGTCCCACAAGAGAGAGAGGGAGGGAGGGAGGGAAAGACGCAATTGGCAGACATATCACGGAGGGAGGAAAAGCCCCAGTCAGCAAATATAACATGGGAGGGAAGAGAAAAAAAAGGAAAGGACCCAAAAAGGCTATTTTTTAAAAAGAAATTGTTTTAGCAAAGTAAACATTTGGTGAGCAAAAGGTAACAAGGGTATTTTGGCTCCTCCCATAATTTCTCCTCCCACAAATTGGGTAACCTTAAACCTGAGAGCAACGAATGTAATCACATTATACATTTGGCAAAACATCCAGATTATTGAAAAAGATCAATTTCCACACCTCCTTCTAATATGTTTGAAAAGGATGCTGCCCTCTATGTTTAAAAAAACTCAAAGAATACTGTACTCTACACTTTAACCAAAACTAATGTGATGAACTCAGTAGGTTACCATATGTTAAGTGTAGGACTCAGTGGAATTTAACAAATGTGATGAAGTTGTAAATGTTGTATATCAACCCACATACTGGATTAACACTTGCATTGTGCTTTCTATTTCAACACCAAGATATGGCTCAAAGACCAGAAGCTTAGACCCACTCAAACCATTATTTACAATGTGTACCATTGTTCATTGGTACAGTGAGTTAAATCGCTGAGCTGCTAAACATGCTAACTGAAAGGTTACAGGTTCAAATCCAGAGAGCAGCATGAGCTCCTGCTGTTAGCCCCAGTTTCTGCCAACCTAGCAGCTCGAAAACATGCAAATGTGAGTAGATTAATAGGTACCACTCTGGCAGGAAGGTAACAATGCTCCATGCAGTCATGCTGGTCACATGAACTTGGAGGTGTCTGCAGACAATGCTGGCTCTTCAGCTTAGAAATAGAGATGAGCACCAACCCCCAGAGTTGGACACAACTAGACTTAATGCCAGGGGAAAATCTTTACCTACTTTACATTTGCTATTTTAGTGCCTCTTTCTAAAATTTGGAGAGTCATTTGGGGGTCATTTATTTTATAGTTCTTATCTATTTTGACCACCATAAATAAATTGGTGCCATCAGTAATAGATTAAATAAAATGGCAAAGAAACCAATATTGCTATTCTGCATTTAAATACTTTTTCATGGCAAGTCAAACATTACCATCAGCAATTTTGCTATGAGAAAATTAGAACTTCTAATTCAGCCGATGAAAGTGCTGCAGTTAGTAAACATCTTTCATTACAAAGTGTGTTAAGAAAGTTGTTAAGAATATATGAATGTTTATCTGTATTCGCTCCTACAATGTCTGCTCCACTGAATGCATTTTAAAAGAAACAAAATAAGCTCTATTTGTTATCTGGTCCATTGTAATTACCTGCACTCAAGGATACATCATTCTGTGTTGTGATTTGCTGAGTACTTCTCTTTGCCTGATTTTAATATTGTTTGAATTGATGCCTTTTTGCATTTCAGAGTACAGAGAAACTTAAAAGTTTAACAGCGGTTTGACAGCCTCTCCCCCAAGTGGCAAACTAAAAATGATCTAATGCACATTAGAAGTTTTAGCTCTGAATCATGCAGTATTCTATAGGGACTACAGCTTGAATAGTTGATGATTTATGAGGGGGGAAACACTGTATTCATAGCAAGAACATTTATGTGAAATCTCTGATGATTTGCTTCATCTCACTGTCTGAATGCTGCAGCTTTTATAGAGACTAGAGCACCTCTAATGTTGTCAGATTGGCGCCTAGTGAGAACTCTGGCATGTTCATTTTGCAAAATTAAGCTCTAATGCCCCCCTGTTTTTATTAAAGGCCTACATTAACAGGATTATTGAGATCATGAACTCTTTCTCCAGCTCTTCCTTTCAACCTGAAGTGATGACATCTTAAAATGTAGCACTGTTGTAATGCCTGCTTTTCAGTGTGATGTCATTGACAACACTCCACAAATAAATAGCTGAATGAGGTTAACAACAGTGATGATGTTTTTATGTGGTTACTATAAATGTGTAGCTCCTCTCATGCACCATATATACTCATCATGTATATATAAGTCAACATCATGTGTAAGCCAAAATTATGGGTAAAATGGATATGACCCATAAATAGATCAAGAGTCATTTCTCAGAGAGGGTAAAACACTAATTCCTTCTAAAGAGGCCAGCTACTCTTGGCCACTGCCATGGCCACTTTACTGCTACAGTGGAGAGAGATGGAGAGTTGGTGCTTTTAAAGTTTCTCTTGAGATGAACTAAGCTCTACTCAGAGAAGGAGATGGTTTTATTTATTTATTTATTTATTTATTTGATACACTTGTATACCGCTAATATCTCAGCCTGTGCGGCGACTCATTGCGGTTTACAACTTGTTAAAATACAATAGTCACTTAAAAATATAAAATAAGATATCAAAATACAAGACATAAAACATACATAGTATGAACATACTTAGTATCGGGCCACCAATACAAGTCGAAAACATCTCATAGTTAAAATCGTAATTCAGTTCGTTATCCTTGGTTGCAAGTCCATGGTCAAAATAAATGGTTCCTTTTTTTGATAAGAGTTAAAATAATTGCAACGTTCACACTTGCCTCAAACAGACAAGATTTTTTTCTCCCACTCTGAACAGTCCACAGATATATAAACCTCACTTGTTTAGTTTTGAGTAGACCTCTGATGATGCCTTTCATAGATGTGGATGAAACATCAAGAGAGAATGCTTCTGGAACATGGCCATACAGCCTGGAAAACTCACAGCAACTCAGAGTTAAAATACATTATCCACATTAACCCATGGATAAATTGACC
This sequence comes from Anolis sagrei, assembly GCF_037176765.1. Lineage (NCBI taxonomy): Eukaryota > Metazoa > Chordata > Lepidosauria > Squamata > Anolidae > Anolis > Anolis sagrei. The sequence goes on from NC_090021.1 coordinate 87,953,815, forward strand.
TAAGCTTTTGGGGTCGATGTTTGGACTAAAAATTCTACAGTTATGTGTGAGTATGTAGGATACTTGAAAAGCAAGGGCATTGACACGAATATAGTTAACCATACAACAAGACAGCTGGGAATACTTAATGGCACCTATGGAAGTCATAGACAAAATGCTGTTTTGCCTTTTCTAGTTATAACAAGGAAAAGGTCAGGGTGTTTTTTAGAGGGTTGGGGCCCAATATGCTGATGCTGAGAGATTCACAAGTATATGCATAGCAGGTGATTTTGACTGCACCTGCACCAAGTGTTTTTCGGATATTTTAGCATTTGTTTTCATCTTACATTTGTTTTACGGGTTGAAACAAACTATTGAAAAATACTCAGATTGCCAAAGAGCTGATATTATTGTGTCAGGAACCGGTTTCCAGGCCTTGAGTCTTGGCGCAAAAAACCAGAATCCTGACATGGAGTGCTGATAAGAATGTGCAGCTGGTGGCCTTGGGGGGAAGCAGTTGGCATTTGGCGGGGAATATTGCGCGGGATTCTCGGCCGGCGGGAAAGGGGAATTCAATTGTGAGGGAGGGTATATAAGGGTTAAACTGCGGCTGCAGGCCAATCCTGGCTTTCTTCGTGTATGAATGTCCAGCAGTAAAAGTTCCTGATTGATTACGGATTGGCGTCCTGTGTCGTTATTGGGAGCGGCTTCTGTGAGCTTACATTAAGCCAGGATTGGCAGTACCATCCCGCGGCTGCGGTGAGGTACCCTTATGGAACAGGAGGAAATTCCAGCAACAGGGGGAGAGCCGGACACCCCTTTTGAGAATGCGGAGGAGGAGCTGGAGAGAGTAGCTGCTTTGGCTTCATCGACTGCTTATGCCCGGCCCAACGGAGTAACCCAGAGGCGAGTGAAGGGGGCCGAGGCGGCAGCGAGAGAAAGCAGTGGGCTAGATTTCCCCTCCCCGAAGAGGTTGGAGTATCTGGAGGAAAAAGTGGCATCCATGGAAACCACCCTCGCAGTGATGTCGAGGGTGATGGAGCAGCTGGCCCCCTTGATAGCGGAATCTCAACCCCGAAGAGAATCAGTGTGGAGTGCAGAGGAGAGGAGTGACCAGGGGCCCGGAGCACGGCCTAAACCACAGGCAAGTTGGAGAACCGGGGCAGAGAGTGATGAGGAGGAAGGACAGCCGCGGGGACTAATGCTAACGTCCCAGCAGACGCTTCTGGTGCCCCCGGCCGGAGCCAGGCGTGGCACAGGGCAGCAAGGATTGCCCCCGGAGCAGCATGGGCTCCAGGGAGGGCCACTGCGAGTGGAGAGCCGGGAGAGGCAGCCCCTTGTCCCTCACCAGAGGAGGGAGGAGCTGCGAGTCGAATTTGGAGGTGAAGCCGGGAACCTCGATTATTTCCTAACCATGGTGAGGGGATACCTAGAGGACAACGCACCCACCTTCAGATCGGAGGCAAGCAGAGTACGGGCAGTGGGTGCGGCACTGAGGAGAGGAGCGGCAGAGTGGTATGTCCAACTCCATGCCAGACATGACCCGTGTTTGGGGTCCACGAGGCGTTTTCTGGCAGCGATGGAAGCACGCTTCAGGGATCCACTTGAGAGAATCCGAGCGAGAGAGAAGTTGCAAACAATAACCCAAGGTCAGCGTTCTGTGTCCGAATACGTAGAAGAATTCCAGTTGCGGGCAGAAAAGGTACCTGAGTGGTCCAATACCACTAAGGTCCAGATATTTAAGGAAGGCCTGCAGAAGGAAATCTTGGCCTGGGCACTTCATCGCGATGATCCAGAGGAGATAGGCGGATGGATTGAGCTGGCTGGCCGCATCGAGACGACCCTGGCTCAAGTCAAGAGACATAGAGGGGCGGCACTGCAGCAGCCGAGAGCCAAGGAGCAGAGTCGGAGGGCGGAGAGAGGCACGATCGGGAAAGGCCCAGCCGGAGGACCCAAGGAGCAGAGAGGCTGCTGTTTTGTATGCAGCCGTTTTGGGCATCGGGCTGCAAATTGTCAGCAGAGGAAAGGGGGGGATCCCCCTCAGTCAAGGTTTAAATCGGCCGCTGGGAAGAGAGCGGAAGAGAGCGGAAGAGAGCCTCCCTCACAGGGCCCCAGTGGGGGATCTGGTGAGTCACAACCCAGGGATGTTAGTATTCCCGATAAGACTAGAAGGGGAGGGGAAGTGGGCCAGTTGCAAAGCCCTCATGGATTGTGGCTGCTCCAGGAACATTATGACCCCAGAATTGGCAAATGAACTGAAATGTGAGAAGGCCGTCTTGCCAGCCCCTATAGCATTCTCACAGCTGGATGGCTCAGTAGCGGCTGGAGCCCCAGCGCGATTCGAAGTGGGGGAAGTGCAATGCAAGATAGGGAATTGGGAAGGCGGCATAACATTTGTGGTATCCCCTATAGCAACTTACAATGTGATATTGGGGATGCCATGGTTGAGGGAGGCAAACCCACGAATCAATTGGAGGAAGGGCAACCTGAGCTTCCAAGGCGAAGAGAAGGGGGACTGTTATAAGGGGGAGGGAGGCACGACAGATGGAGTGCAGGAGATCCCTCCCGAATATAGAGACTTTGAGGACGTGTTTGATGAAAAGGAAGCGGATCAGCTTCCTCCCCCAAGACAGGTCGAGGTGAAAATTGAGCTCAATAAAGACGCTAAGCTGCCTAGGAGTAGGCTATACCCAATGTCAGCTAAGGAGATGGAGGAACTGAGGAAGTACATTGATAAGAACTTAGCCCGAGGGTTCATAGTACCATCTGAATCCCCATTGGGGGCCCCAGTGCTATTTAGGCACAAAAAAGACGGCTCATTGAGGTTGTGTGTGGACTATAGGGGGCTGAACGCAGTGAGCACGACCAACAATTACCCATTGCCTCTAACCAAGGACTTACTGTCGAGACTGTCAGAGGCAAGGGTGTTTACGAAAATTGACTTGATTGAGGCCTATCATAAGTTGCGAATACAGCCTGAGGACAGGTGGAAAACGGCTTTCTCATGTGCATTAGGCCATTTTGAATATTCCATGTGTCCCTTCGGGTTAAAAGGCTCTGGGGGGGCATTTATGCAAATGATTAATGAGGTGTTGCACCCGCTACTGTACCGCGGAGTGTACTGCTTTGTGGATGACGTAATTATATTCAGCCGTGATAGGCAATCCCACGTTCAGTTGGTGAGGGAGGTACTTCAGAAATTGAGGGAAGCAAAGTTGTTTGCAAAGCTGCCAAAATGTGAATTTAATAAGGAACAAATAGATTTCCTCGGATACAGAATCTCCCGGGGAGGGGTGGCAATGGATCCCTCAAAGGTAGAGGATGTCAGGGGGTGGGGACCTCCCCAAACACGCAAGCAGTTGCAATCATTCCTAGGATTTGCAAACTTTTATCGGGTGTTCATAAAAGACTTTGCTCAGGTGGCACTGCCCCTTACCGAATTGCTGAAGACAAAGGGGAGGGGGGAGACGATGAAGATACGGTCCCCGGGAGCAAAGCTGAATTGGTCAGCAGAGTGCCAGAGGGCCTTCGAGGAACTGAAACGCAGGTTCACAGAAGAACCTCTCCTAATCCACCCTGATCTGACTAAGCAATTTGTGATCCATTGTGAGGCATCAGATTGGGCCTATGGGGCAGCATTGATGCAAAGGGATCCGGAAGGGAGGTTGAAACCATGTGGGTTCATATCAAAAAAGTTCAGCGAGACTGAACGAAACTGGCCGGTGTGGGAAAAGGAGGCCCTGTCAATCCTAAGGGCCCTGGAGACATGGAGGCATTTGCTAGAGGGAAGCGGCATACCCTTTGAGGTATGGACCGACCACAAAAACTTACAATACATCACTTCACCCAGGAGATTGTCAGCGAAACAAATAAGGTGGGGGCAGTTCTTCAGCAGATTCGATTTCCAGCTGAAGTTTCACAAGGGGAGACAAAATGTGGTCGCAGACACATTGTCACGTATGCCGGAGGACGAAGGGAGGGGGCAAGACCCAAAGGGGAGTATTTTCTCGGAGCGGCAGTGGGGCATGGCAGTGCAAACCAGAGCACAAGCGGAGCGCAGTCAAAAGCTGGTGGGGGTAGAGAGCAAGGACGGGGGATGGGAGGAGGAGATAAGACAGGCATGCAAGGAGGATGAATGGCTGGAGAGGAACAAGGAAAAGGTGGAATGGAAGGGTGGATTGGGTTTTGTAAACAAGAAGGTATATATCCCAGTCAACCTGCAGGAAAAAATGATGATTAGATGCCATGACAACAAGGGAGCAGGACACTGGGGAGTTACGAAAACCCTAAAATTACTGGCACGCCAGTGTTGGTGGCCCGGGATGAGGGGTGACACAAAATCATATGTATCCCGATGTAACGCATGTGCACAGAACAAAGTGCCCACACAAAAGCCAACAGGGTTATTGCAGAGGGTGGCAGAGCCGTCAAAACCTTGGAGTGTGATTGCCATGGATTTTGTGGGCGAACTCCCGAATAGCCGAGGTCAGCGCTACATATGGACAGTGATGGACTTGTTCTCAAAACAAGCGCATTTCATAGCGCTGCCTAAATTGCCATCTGCGGAAAAGTTGGCTGAGCTGTTTATTAAACACATATATCGGTTGCATGGCTGTCTCGATCAGGTGATCAGTGATCGAGGAGTGCAGTTTGCGGCACGTTTCTGGGAAAGGTTCATGCAATTGATGGGGGTAGAAAGGACCCTGAGTTCAGCATTCCATCCCATGACCAATGGGGGAGTCGAGCGCACTCAGCAGACGTTGGGATTTTTCCTAAGAACATACACTAATCATTGCCAAAACGACTGGGCAGACTTAATCCCATTTGCAGAAGTCGCATATAATGGAGCTTGTCACGCATCCACAGGGAAATCCCCCTTTGAAATAGTCTACGGCATGGAAGTAACCCCTTTGCCAAAGCTGCCGAGTTGGGAGGAGGAGGAACCGTGGGGGAAGGAAGGGTGGCCAGACAAAGCGAGGGCGAGTTGGGAGGAGGTAGTGAAATCACTCAGAGAAGCCCAACGGAAATATAAGTTATTTGCGGATAGAAAAAGGAGGGAAGGAGATAGGTTGGAGGAAGGGGACTTGGTATGGTTGAGCACCAAGAATCTCAAGTTGAATGCCCCTTTCAGGAAGCTATCTCCTAAATACATCGGTCCGTTTAGAATCTCAAGCAAAATCAATGATGTCACATATACATTACAACTACCGAAGGTTTTGGGGAAAATACACCCAACATTTCACTGTAGCTTGTTGAAGAAGTACCAAGGTTCGCTGGATGAAGAAGGAGTGTAGTAGTGACATGTATTTCCCTTCCAGGAAGAAGAGGAGGAGGAGGAGGACGTCATGTCAGGAACCGGTTTCCAGGCCTTGAGTCTTGGCGCAAAAAACCAGAATCCTGACATGGAGTGCTGATAAGAATGTGCAGCTGGTGGCCTTGGGGGGAAGCAGTTGACATTTGGCGGGGAATATTGCGCGGGATTCTCGGCCGGCGGGAAAGGGGAATTCAATTGTGAGGGAGGGTATATAAGGGTTAAACTGCGGCTGCAGGCCAATCCTGGCTTTCTTCGAGTATGAATGTCCAGCAGTGAAAGTTCCTGATTGATTACGGATTGGCGTCCTGTGTCGTTATTGGGAGCGGCTGCTGTGAGCTTACATTATTGTGTGCTGTTTTCACCAACTAACAAGTGTGTTAGATGTAGTATCTGACACAATCAACAAAATCATGAATATTACCTAAATTAGATGGATTACGTGCCACTCTGTTCAGTGATATAGGGCAGCCAAGAATTAAAGCAGTTGTGAAAAGCATCAGCGCCATCCAAGAGATTAAGAAGAAGCACTGAAATTTAAAAAAGTGATCAGAAGTTGCAGAACCCAGACCAAGTATTTGCATACAGACATTTATGAAAACAAACAAAAAACTTGGAAAGTATTTTTTCAATTCACTCCAATTTTCCTTGTAGGGAAAATTGGGAAGGGTATATAGACAGATCCTTTTCTGGCAATGAATGAGAATATACTGTAGAGATATTAGCAAACTTTGAAACTGGAAGAGATCAAACAACAGTTGGAGGAGATCAAACAAGCCATGCAAGTTCAGAAATAATGAATGTTATATAACTATTGTACAAATCCTTTTGAATTCAGTTCAGCTTGTAAGTACCATTGGGCCATGCCAATCTCTCATTTTCTCAAAACCTGTCTTGCAGCTGTGTTTTTGTGTGCTGAATAGGGGATAACATTCATAGTCTTGTTTTCTCATTCTTAATTAATAGGGACGCTGTGAAAATTTGTGCAATTTATTCAGGACATTGTTTTATGTAGACATAACACTCATTCTTGCTTAACTTTTTTGGACAGGACAAACATGCCCTCTACACAGTAAATGCGATTTTCAGCACAAAAATGTTTGGTTTTGTGCAAATGAGCAGAGAAATTGTACAAAAAATGAGTGGGTTTGTGCAGAAAACATAATTTTCATTACAAAAATGTGCAGAACATCATACCTTTTGCATCAAAATGGACCCCCAGATAGTAGTAATTGTGAATAGTTTTCAAAATATTTTCAAATGATTCATTCTTTCATGTTAGAATGAAATAAATAGGGATATCCCTACTGTTGAGTGAGTTTACTAGAGTTAACTGGCCCAGCTGCACTTCAGCATTAATGTTTGCATGCCTGAATATGCCTCTATCGCTCAAACTCCTAGTGTCAGCTAATGTTATAGAATGATGATGTCATTCAAATTTCATATCTTCTCAAGAGCATACATTTTCAATTGTGTTAGTTTGCACATCTCCCTTCAGATCTTCAAGTACACAGTAATGATAGAGTGTGATTGCTTATATGAAACAGCCATTTATGTATCACCCTTTCTCCTGTTCTTGCAGAGCTACATTATATGCTTAAATATCTTACTTCACAGGTTTATGCTCTTGGCCAATGGAGGACTATAGAAGGGCCTACATAATACTGGCAAAGATGCTTTTGAGCAAGGACTTAAATGAACGACTAGTTTCCTTTCACTGCTTTAATGCAAGCACCTCCTCAGAAACTATTTCTTTACAGTACTCCATTCCAGGAAGCTTTAAGGATGACAGTATTTTAATTGTCAGGCCTTCTAAAGCATGATATTATTTATCTACTTCCTTCTGTCTTTTTACTGATCTTTCTTAAACTTACTTACTTACTTAGGCGATCCCTCGTTGGACGAGTAAGATGGTCTTCCATTATGGATTTCCCTGTGGGTCCGTATGTGGCTGTGGAGCCCTATTCTTGCTCTGCATCTTCTTCCGCAGTGAGGGCATTGGTTTCCGGGCGGAAGGTGGTCTCAGCCAGGGTTGGCTTGACGCGCCTTCCTCTTGGCACGTTTCTCTCTTTCACCCTCCACTCGTGCCTCCTCAAATTCTGCAGCACTGCTGGTCACAGCTGTCCTCCAGCTGGAGCGCTCAAGGGCCAGGGCTTCCCAGTTCTCAGTGTCTATGCCAGAGTTTTTAAGGTTGGCTTTGAGCCCATCTTTAAATCTCTTTTCCTGTCCACCAACGTTCCGTTTTCCGTTCTTAAGTTCGGAGTAGAGCAACTGCTTTGGGAGATGGTGGTCAGGCATCCGGACAACGTGGCCGGCCCAGCGGAGTTGATGTTGGAGGACCATCGCTTCAATGCTGGTGGTCTTTGCTTCTTCCAGCACACTGACGTTTGTCCGCTTGTCTTCCCAGGAGATTTGCAGGATTTTCCGGAGGCAGCGCTGATGGAAACGTTCCAGGAGCTGCATGTGACGTCTGTAGACAGTCCATGTCTCAGAGGCATAGAGCAGGGTTGGGAGGACAATAGCTTTATAGACAAGCACCTTGGTCTCCCTACGGATGTCCCGATCCTCAAACACTCTCTGCTTCATTCTGGAAAATGCTGCACTTGCAGAGCTCAGGCGGTGTTGTATTTCGGCGTCAATGTTGACTTTGGTGGAGAGGTGGCTGCCAAGGTAGCGGAAATGGTCCACATTTTCTAATGTTACACCATTAAGCTGTATCACTGGCATAGGAGAGAGGTTGGCTGGTGCCTTTTTTTTCTTTCTTTCTTAAAAGAGCAGTACTGAAGGGATGTCATATTAAAATAATTATAGTATCTAATGAATTGCCTTCTCTAAGAATGCTTTTGCCGATGTGATATCCATTCGATCCAGAGAGGCTGCAAATGGCTATATTTGGGAGTAAATGAAAAATTCCCTCCACTACCAACCACCCTCTTTCAAAATTGACATATCTATAGCCAAGCATTAGAGATGTGTGGTTTTCCTTAATCTTTGAGCTTTGTGAAAAGCCTTATCTCTATGGAGGCTTACAGTTCCAGATAATGTTCAAAATAAAGCATTCGCTGTCATCTTCAGAATGAGATCCACAAGTCTCTAGCTGGCAGTCAAAATGATATTCAAAAAAACATTTTGCATCTTCATTAGATCTATATATGTATGAGAATAATTGTTTATTTAGTGTCAATAACCACTCCCTAGAAAAATATGGAGGGTAATGATAGCAGAAAATATAATGAAAATGCTTCATGAAAGAAAGAAAGAAAGAAAGAAAAGAAAAGAAAAGAAAAGAAAAGAAAAGAAAAGAAAAGAAAAGAAAAGAAAAGAAAAGAAAGAAAAGAAAAGAAAGAAAAGAAAAGACACTCAGAAGAATCTTATTTAACAATTATCTAACTCCTGGTGATATGTTTTCTTCTCCTTATTTTTAAAAAACAACAACACCCAAGACATATGTGAAGTATTGATGAAAGTATGCTGAAGTATGTTGCAGGTAAATAAATCAACAACTCTAAATGAGATGGATACTACCTATGACTCATGACAGACTCAGTTTTGCTTTGCAATTGGTTTCTTTAAGCTTTCTGAGCAAGCATTTGGAAAACTATATTTGTTTTTCCAAGCCTTCTCTCTCACTGCATAATGCTGATGGGAAACTCTGCCAACTTTGTTTTCTCCCTGGTGTGAAATGTTTAAACAACTAGTTCACTGACCAGCAAGTCAGAAAAAAGAGAGTAACGGAGATAGTAAATAATCTAAGGGTCACTTCTTATAACATTTAAATAGTTAGCCCTCCATATCCACAGAGTCTGTAGCCATGGGTTCAACCATTCATGGTTTAAAAATGTGTTTTAAAATCCAAAAAGCAAATACTGATTTGCCATTTTATTGAAGACATATATAATGGGACATGAGCATCCATTGATTTTGTGCTCTGTGAGGGCTGCCTTTGAAAAGTGCTCAGAAACTTCAGTTAGTCCAAAGAGCAGCGTCCAAACTGCTAACTGGGGCTAGCTATAGGGAGCATACTAGGGCTGGGTGGTTTCGTTTCGTTAATTCGTAATTCGTTAAAAATTAGTTATTTTTTTTGTTAACGAAGCAATAACGAACCATTCTGGAGCAGCTTAAAAACGAAACGAATTTTTCAATTCGTTTCGTAAATGCTTCGTATTTTGTTATGTATTCGTTTCGTTATTGGTTTGAGGTCGTTTCGTTATTATTTCCGCATGTCTGGGGCAAGTTTTATAGTTGTTTTTTGTTTAATTAGTGAAAAAAAATTATAATATCACACCAACAGTCAACAACAGACGGAGAGGGAAGCTTCAGAAGTTCCCCCCGTCCCATTTGGAGGTTTTTTAGCGTATTGCGCGGTCGCGTCCGCCATTAACGAATCGATTTGTTATTGTTTCGTTATTGTTTTGTAATTTTTTTTACCATTTACGAAATTTCGTAAATATCGAACTTTTTTTTAAAAAAAAATCGGAATTCTTTTAAATATCGAAACACAAAAAAACCCAAAAAACGAATCGATTTTAGAAACAAATTTTTCCATTGTTACCCAGGCCTAGAGCATACAACTCCTCTGTTGCAGCAGCTCCATGTGGCTGCCAACACATTTCTGGGTAAGATTCACAATGCTGGAGTCCTATAGGGTTCCAGTCCATGTTAACTGAAGGACCATATCTCTTTCTATGAATCCTGTTTGTTGGGCCCTGTTGCAGGAGAGACCTTGGGGCCTGAGCATTTCTCATCCTGCTTTGCTGCCTTGCTCAGCCCTGAGCTTACCCACAAGGAGACCTGTAGCCACACCCTTATTCCAACCAGCTGACCCAGCAGCCTCCAAGGAGGGAATATAAAATGACTGATCCAGAGGCCTGGGAGAGCGTTGTTGGGCCCTGCTGCAGGAGAAACCCTGGGGCCTGATTATTTGCCATCCAACCTTGCTGCCTTCCTCAGCCCTACATCACACAGTCCTAGATGCTTGAGAAGTGTTTGACTTGTGATTTTGTGATACGAAATCCAGCATATATATTTCATTTGCTGTGACATACTGTGTTTTTGTGTCAATAATAATAATAATAATCAGACTACAAGCAGAGGCATAACACCATTGCTCAGATGATTCATTGGAACTTGTGCTACAAATACCACCTTCCTGTGACAAAGAACTGGTGGGATCACAAGCCGGAAAAAGTTACAGAGAATGAACACATCAAGCTACTCTGGGACTTCTGAATTCAGACAGACAGAGTTTTGGAGCACAATACTCCTGACCTCACAATCATGTTAAAAAACAAAGTATGGATTGTTGATGTTGCAATCCCAGCTGACGGTAGGATTGAAGAGAAACAACTGGAAAAGCTGACGATATGAGGATTTAAAGATTGAACTGCAAAGACTCCGGTACAAGCCAGTCAAGGTGGTCCCAGTGGTGATCAACCTTGGCCTGCACTTAAACACAATCGGCGCTGACAAAATTACCATCTGCCAGCTGCAGAAGGCCACCTTACTGGGATCTGCACACATTATTCACCGATACACCACACAGTCTTAGACACTTGGGAAATGTCTGATGTGTGATCCAATACAACAGCCAAACAGAGTGTCTACTGTGGACTCCTCTTGTTGTGTTTCAAATAATAATAATAATAATAATAATAATAATAATAATAATAATTCCTATGAACCCGGTAGACATCTACAATTAACTGGGGAGGGCCTTCTTTCTGTTCCACAACCCACTCAAGTGTGTTTTGTGGGAGCACAGGACAGGCCTTTTATGTGTCTGCTCCCAGAATGTGGAACTTCCTCCCAAGAGACACCAGGATGGCCCCATCCCTTCTGGCCTTCTACAGACAGGCCAAGTCCTTTTTCTGCCAGCAGACATTTGGGGAGGGATAAAGGGCAGGCTGCTAGGGAAGTGTGTGGGGGGATTTTGTGTTTTAAAGGCCATTTTAAGTGTATTTATTGAATTTTAATTTGGTTTTTAACCTTAACCCACACTGTATTATTTACTTCTTTTTTAACTTTTGTATTGTACTTTTAAAACTATGACCAAAGTGTGTGATTGTTGGCCCCCTTGAGTCCAGGGAGAAAGGTGGGATATAAATAAAGTAAATAAATAATAAAATGTCATCTATGGAGAGTCCTGGAATCAAACCCCAGCTGATACCAAGAGCCTACTTTATGATATCTACAGCAAAACAGCAAGCAATCTAAAAATCTACCCAATACTCATGTTCCCATTAGCTAAGCCGGGGAAACCACGGGGGGAAGCTGAGCAGTGATGTTTTCCCCAGTGGGATGGGGAAAGGGGCAATACAAGTGATATGGGTTACAGGGCGATGGTTTTCCTTGCTGCCCCCCCCCCCCCCCCAATTTGCCCTGCTGCCCCAGGGGTGCCCCTACTGCTCCCCTGGCTTGAGTTTTGTGATGATGTCTCTAGTCTAAATATGAACACTTACCACTCTTGCCCGATAATCCATCATCAGTCATCCAATATCACCTTCAATGTATCAGTGAAGACAGGATGATGGAGGTAAAACATCTTCTCTACGGGAAAAGGAAAGACAAAATACCTACCCCCCCCCCCCACTCAACTCAAGGAACAACCCTTGAAAATAAAGACTGAATTAACCTTGCATACCATCTGCCCCACAAATGGAAAGGAATGAGAGGCAGATAGAAATGACCATACTGGCTAGAAGAATGCAGCTACTGTAGTCCAAAAGAGGACTACATGCGTATTTGAAGAAATGTGCATTTAACTAGTCATTACTATCTGCAAGAAGAATGCATAGTAGTAAATCATAGATGGCATCAAGGATGAAAATAAGATGAAGAAAGTAACATAACTTCTATAGAGCAGTAGAGATATTTTGCTTGCAAGATCCAAATGACTAATAAAAATAATCTTTACAGCTATCAAAACAGGCTCTTCACCTCTTCTGTGAAGGGGCAAGGAACACAAAGCATCAAAATGAATTTGCATTTTATAGGCCATGTACTTCATAATAACTTTTTAAAAATGCTTGTTCATCATTATTTTGTGATTTGCTACATAGTTATGGGAAGATGAAATGTAGTGCTAGAGGCAAAGTGACTTCTACTAATTGCTATCAAGGGAAAGGAATAACAGCAGATTGATTATGTGTGTATTTGTGTGTGGGTGTGTAAGGTATAAGTAGATGAAATATGGGCATGGCTCTTTGCATCTTGATAAGACTTTGTGTGCATGAAAGCTGTCTTACTGGGGCTAACTGGTAAGATTTACACTCGGCATCATCCATTATGCTTTGTCCTTGCTGCATGCCCTTGACCTTTTTGAGATTGGACTTTGCTTCCCATCTACAAAACGAAACAAAAAAACCCCAAGTAAACTATTTCTTTTTATTATGTTAAATTATATTCCACTTTTTCTCTCCATACAGAGACTCAAAATGGCAAGAGTAAGCAAAATATGCAGATTTAGGCAGAGGTTTAAAATCAGGATGGAGGTATCAATGTCTCAAAATTTCATTTTCTGAAAACACAAAGCTTCTCAGTTTTTTTTGTCCCCAATTCTACAAATACCCTTTAGGAATATGGAATGTTGGAAACAAAGAGTCATCAGTGCTTGTAAATTGCAGAGTCAGAAATCTAGATAGCATGAGATGCTGTGTGTTTTCTGGGCTGTATGGCCATGTTCCAGAAGTGATACGGCCTGGAAAACACACAACTCCTCAGTGATTCTGGCCATGAAAGCCTTCAACAATACTAGATAGCTTGCTTGCCCTTTTGTTTCAACTCTCTGTTTCTTTGATTAAGGGCCTTTGTGCTTCCTTCATACCCACAGAGCCCACTTCCCACTTCTCCAAAAAAATAGCTAATCCTTTTTCTCCCTTTGTCTGATCAGACAACATTCATTACGCTCCTGCCTCAGAATGGCTGACATTCACACCTGAAAGCCAGCTGATAGGGACTCTTCTACCAAAATTTAAGTAATGTCCTCTTGCCAATCTCCATTTCTATCCCAATAATAGGGATTTCCTAAAACAACAAATGTACATTTTCCCATGTTGTGTTACAAAAGTATCCTAACCATAACCCACATTTTCCTTGATATAGATACCAAATATTCCTATATAGCTTTTATTTTTGCCATGTTTTGCTACTTCCCTCTCACCTATTAGGTACAGGAGAGTCTTTTTTAAAAATGATGAGAAATAAAATTCAATTTCTGAGTCACTTTCTATTGTTAAAAGGCAACTTCTAAGGCTAAAGTGGATGAAGGGGATCTGAAACCATTGCAAAAGTGTCCCTCATAACCCATTATGAGGTGTTCGGGGGCCTTTAGGACATTTTTTTCTGAGGTCGAGTGCAGCCCCTCAAAGTTGCTGGAGGAGGTAGATGCAGCCCATAGCCTATGTTAATTTTCCACCCCCGTTCTAAGTGCTGTATTTCCCAAATTTAATATTAATAGTCCTTATTATCATCCATGAATACTGTAAACAATTACGTCAAGGGATGACCATACTTTGTACAAGTATAACTTTTTCAGTTCATATGTCATAATATACTAAGATGGGAATTATATCACTCTCCAGATGTTGAAGCTTCACAATTAGCTCCACAGGTTGGGGCTGTTGGGAATTTTCATCCAACAGATCTGAAAGGTTTTTTGATTCAGGCCCCTGGTGCAATGTGGCAGGAATGAGCTTCAATGATCCTTGGGACCATACACTCTTTCCACCTCTACCAGGGATATAGGAAAGAAATCATTTGCTTTCCATTAATCACTATTTAATGTATCACTAAAACTTAACTTTTGATAAACTTATTCGATGAAACAAGTCACCTTCATAACTTGTAGTTTGAACTTGGCTTCTTTCAGCAAAACTGTGGTTAATATTGACCAGTGTATCAGATCACGATAAAAAAATGTGTTGGCTAATTAAGAATGTGTGCCAAAATGTGAAAGTGTTTCAAGACCACATCATACACAAGTACCTAAACCTTGTACTTGCCCCAGAACATTATGTTCTATGTTTTATGTTGTCTATGTTCAATGTTTTATAATTTCTAGTTTATTTATTTATTTATTTATTTATTTATTTATTAGAAGCATTTCTATCTCATCCTTCTTGTCTCCAAAGAGAGACTCAGGACAGCTACCAACAGGCACCATTTGGTGCCGAACAATAAAACAGGCATAATATATACTTAAACTATATTAAAAACAATTATAAATACATTAAAACAGTTCACCATTTTAATCTTTTGTTCTATGCTATTTTAATTATGTGTTATATTTTATACTCTGTGAGGCATAGAATTTTGCCATTTACCTTGTTGTGAACCGCTTTGAGTTTCTCCAGGGGTTGAGAAAAGCGGCATATTAAGTAAATAAATAAATATAAGCAGTGGATGCGTTTCTGCCAAGTCTTTTGCAACTTATTATACAGAGGAGAAGATTTGTTGATACCTTGATGCTTTGTGCATCATTGATACATATCTCACTCCTTCCTGTTTTGCTACAGATCCAAGTCTCCCACTTCTCTATTTTTCTTCCTTCTTGCACTTTACATGGACCAGATTCCCTACCACAAAATTGCCTTTCCTCTCTATAGCACCAGTCTGACTTTTTGGTTCCATTGACCCTTCTTCCTGCAGTAAATTGTCCCCTTTCATTTTCAATTTAATATTTGACCTTTTCTGGAAGTTGACAGCCCCCTTGTGTGACTGGGGGCTATGATATTTGTACCGCCACATTACCAAATAGTTAGGCACACATTTTGAATAAGATTTCTCTATTATATAAACCATTTTGTCCTGAAGATTTACATTTTTTAACTTGCTCTTAACCCCGTGAGAATTTCTTGTCATGATTATATAGCTAAAGTTTGTTTTGTTACTTTCCAAAGGGTGATTCTCCTTTGTAATAAGGGAATAATTGCTACATGGTGTGTGTGTGTGTGGGGGGGGGGGGCTGATCTAATTTCTACTAAATCAATGAAAAGATTCCCTGTCACTTAAGAGGAAATTGGATCAAGACCACAGAGACAGGAAATGAACAGCTTATCTATGGAAACTAATTTCTTTGCATCTGGAATTCTAGATAGTAGAACACATGTTTAATATTGGGGAGAAATCATGATTTACTCGAAGAGCACCCAGAAATACTTAAATTGGCCAACAAAAGTAAATGTGGACTCTTTGGTGGTATAAGTTCAAATAAACATTGCTACTAAACATACATACAGAGAATTTCATGAAGGGAGAATTCATAAATAATTTATGAAAGGAGAAAGTCACATTTCAGAAACACGTACGTGTTAGATAGTTTAGATAGGGAGATAGCTAGCTAGTTGTGCTGCTGGCAAGAGGTGATTGGGACTTCGATTGTTGACATTCAATTGGGTCTTGCTTCTCTCTGTTTTACTGCTGGACATTTACTTCATTAAATTCCTTACAGTATAGCTCATACATTGGACAAGTGCTGTGGGTGGTTCATAAACAAATCTTACATGAAAATTGAGTATAAAATTGGTAACTGTAAAAATAAAACACACTTACATTTCATTGAAGTTCCTACTTGTGCCTGAGGCTGTCATTGGAGCAAATGTACCATGGGGAGTAGAAATGAAGAAAATGGCAGCATGGTGAGATGATTTTCAGTGTGGCAAAAGATGCAATATTTCACAAATGAAAATGTTTTGATGTTTCTTGTTGAATCAGAGCATGTGCATTTTGAAAGTTTTGTATTACCTTTCTACATTCTTTCACAAAAGAATCATTGAAAAACCAGTATGACATCTGATATCTTGTCAAGAATTTCCATTACATTCTGAAAGTATTCTTTAGTATATAATAGATTGATTTATGTTGTCCCACTTTTAAAAATTCCTTCTTGCTCACACAACAGGGATACTGCCATTGGACTAGTCATAAGACTACCAATACACTGGATACACCTACAATTATATTCCTTGCAACAATTGTTCTCTCATAACTTTCATGTAGCTTCAACTATACGCCTTTTGGATCATCATACATTTCATATCAGCTTCATACTTATATAAAAAGGCTGAAAAAAATCATAAGACCCCATAATAACCTAGATAACATGCTCAAATTATCAAACAAAAAATGAATGCAGCCCCCGCCAAAAAAACAAAAACAAACAAACAAACAAACACTTTTCCAAACTCTCTCTGTAGATAATTCCAAACTCACCCTGCATATTATGCCAAAGGGAGTTTGGTTTGGGAGTCAACATAACAAAATTGAAAATCATGTATTTAGATGTAAATCCCTCAGAAAAAGGAGATAAAGAGAATGACAGGAATGGGCATCAATACCAAGAAATATTATTACCTATGAGTAACAATACAAAAGAATATAGATAAAATGGCAGAGAGAAATTATAAAGAAGTATGGAAGAAAGTTGTCAAGAATATAAAAGGGTGGAAAATAAGAATCTAAGCTGTTAGGTAAAATAAGAGCAGCTAAAATGTTTTTAATGCCTCAAGTTATGTATTTATTCCAAGTCCTTCCAATGAAATTTTTCAAGGATTATTTATGAAATGGAAGCAAACAAAAGAGAATGGACATTTGGAGGAAATAAATCTAGAATACCAATTAAAAGAAATAAAGAAGGAAGATAAATTGGGGGGAGGTTTTTAATAAAAAATATGGGTGACAGGAATAATTTATAAATTGATGTTTAAAGATAATGAATACATGGTAAGAACAATGCAAAACAAATGGCAGAAAGAAGGCCCACTCATGAACCAAATAATACAGAATATAATGATGGGGATGAAGAAAATTAAAATGGAGAAGTATAAAGAAGTGGAAAGATTTTTTTTCTAAAATGGTACAGGACCCCAACCCAATTAGTGTACATAACAAAGGGATTAAGCCCCAATATCTTGTCATTATGGAAAAATTAAGGGATGGTATTCCCACATGGAAAAAGATAACAAAAATGATAGAAAAAATATTCAAAGTTCAATTGCAGGTAGATTTAAATATGCTATAAATGGGAGTAATGGGTGATATCAGAATTAAAACAAAAGAATTGTTCAAAAGTATGACTTGGGCAAGACAAGCTGTAATTGCATGGGAATGAAAAGACAACAAAATGGATGATGGAAAAATAGAATTGCTATCTATATGATCAGGTCCAGTTTCAAATTATAACAAGTGTAATGGGAATGATACTCAAGAAGATAAACTAAATGAAATAAAGAACAAATGGATGACGAATAGAAACTGTGTAAATAAAAGTGGAAGCCTACATATGCATCTTACAGCAATAAGAAAATGTGTGCATGGTCAAAGAAGAAATATGTGGTTGGAGGTAGGAATGAGGGGTGGGCAACATGGGTGGCTTTAATATTAAAGATAATTAAACATTTTTTTAAAAAAAGGATGTATATAAGACGTATGTCAACAACCTGTTGAATGAAAGTGGAATGTACTATATAACAAACGTACAACTGTTAAGGCTGTTGCGTATAATACATTGATGTTTTGTAGAACTCTATGAAATATAATATTAAAAATAAAGATAAAGATCTTCGTTTACTTATTTATTTGCATATTTGTACCCCACCATTCTTACCCCAAAGGGGACTCAAAGCAGCTTTACACATAATTCAATGGCAAAACAACATACAATTAAAATAAATCATTTACATTAAAACCACAAATTAAAACATCTAAACATTAGACCAACTATCTATGGTTGGCAAGTTTCAATGTGATCATTTTTACAATTCTTGTAATTTACTTTGTCTTATTTTAGAAGCTTGAAAATTGCCAACAAAACAAATTTCACATTATGATAGTTCAGATCACCTGGGATTGTTTTTAAGGTCATACATATCAATTACTATAACTCTGACTGTCCTTATTCCTGTCTAATGTGTGGATAATATAGAATTTAAAAATGCAACATTACTAATGGTAAAAAAAGGAAGAGGAATTAATCCAATTAGACATATGCTTCACTACATCTTCAAAGGCTTCAAATTTGAATATTAAAGCTCCTCTTTAAGCCTGCTTATGTTAAAATAGCAGTGGGATTATTCTCAACAGCAAAGGATTCTGTTGCATTCTTAAAGATTATGGCTGCAGTGTTGAAGTGCTCACAAACATACATGCACAGCTTGAAACAGTTCCCTTTTCTGGAGTAAAGGTTTCCCCTGACATTAAGTCCAGTCGTGTACGACTCTAGGGGTTGGTGCTCATCACCATTTCTAAGCCGAAGAGTTGGTGTTGTCTGTAGACACCTTCAAGGTCATCTGACCAGCATGACTTCATGGAGTGCTGTTACCTTCCCACCAGAGTGATATGTATTGATGTACTCATATTTGCATATTTTCAAACTGCTAGATTGGCAGAAGGTGGGGCTAACAGCGGGAGCTTATGCCACTTCCCGGCTTCGAACCTGTGACCTTTCAGTCAGCAAGTTCAACAGATCAGCGTTTTAAACCACTGCACCACTGGGGGCTCCATGCCACT
Organism: Anolis sagrei; assembly: GCF_037176765.1. Lineage (NCBI taxonomy): Eukaryota > Metazoa > Chordata > Lepidosauria > Squamata > Anolidae > Anolis > Anolis sagrei. The sequence continues at coordinate 87,972,608 of NC_090021.1, forward strand.
GGTACCACTCCCCAAATCCTGAATGAGCATGAATTACAATCTTAAAAGGTTTTTTTTTCAAACTGTAGGTACATCATGCTACATTCCTGGCAAGCAGATATTATGTATCTCAGCTTTGACAGACTTTCCCCATTATGTTTGGAAGAAAGAGATCTAGGGCACTTCCAGGCAGGCCACAGAATGCAGAGCCTGTCAGGTTTTTACCGGAAGTGTCCAAACAACACCTCCAGTAAAAGCAAATTAATTCAGGATAAAACAGGTATACTCCTGCCCCCTGCCAGCCCGACCATGATATGTTGGCATAATCAGGTTTACACCTGCATATGTCATTAGCAGAATGCCAGCCAACATGCTTCTGAATGAATTAAGATATTGGTAGAAGATGCCTTCAACATTCTACTTCCTGTTCTATTGAGACATAACATGCATCGTATGTGAGTACAAATGAGAAAATGGCAGTGAATAAGAAAAGACTGAATAATAGCAAAATCTTTTGGTTGCTATTGATTCTAGAAAAGAGAGCTCTGTAAGGATCTCCTTGTTCATTTTGAGAATTATTTTGTGGTGATATATTAGAACCGGAACTCTTGACTCTGGTTTGGGTCAAAATATAGAACATGTTAAAAATTAATTTCTGCTCAAGGATTTGCAATAAATATATTCTATTTGTGAGATGGTTGTAGTATTGTTTGTAGAAAATATTTTTTGGCTTACTTTTACATTAGGGATGCGCGTTCATATGTTAGATAGCTGTGGTTGGCTTGGACCTTCTCCATTTAATGATTAAGATTCTGTAAAGAAAGTGCAGAGTAGAATGTAAAGCAGACCATTTTGTCAGTAGGGGAGAAGAAAAGGAAGAAGGAAAACATCTGGCAGACAGATATGTGTTCATCAATAAGTCTAACTTACATCCTTGCCTCAAGGAATAGTATTGAATTTAATTGCCCTTACCCAATATGGTATCAACAGCAGGTCAAATGAAAAATGTATTGCTTACTGAGTCAATCAGAAAATGAAATTGAAGGAGCATTGAGTTAATTTGTCTGATTAAACGCCCCTTAACTCAGTACATTTTGGTTTATTGAAATTTAGAGGTATACTTCAAAGCTACAAGATTTATTCAAATCATTTATACACTATGATGATGTTTCTGTTTTCTCAGCATCTCAAAAAATCAAGCAAACAAATGCAATGCACATTCATTAACTTATCTTTTAAAAAGATACATAGAAAATAAAACAAGAAGGTTGAAATCTTCTTAGTTCTTTACTGTGGCATAAACATATTGTATCTCACTGTACATTATGCTAGGAGTTATCCACAATTTTTTTATGCAATGCTTTTCCCTGTGTTGTGAATTGGTAACCAGATGATAACTGGACAAGAGACCTCTTTTTTTGTAGCAACTCTCTATAGATCAATCCTGCATGAATGCAGGGAAAGCTCCTTTTGTGCTGTCACAATTCTTGCAATCTGTTTTAAAAGCAGTTGGAATCTCAAGAAATTTCTCACATCTTAGGGTTGTGAGACTCACCCTCAAGGCTCTTGCTGAGTTTATTCTAAGCTTTCATAAAGATGATACTCCAAGTAAGGCACTCCAAGCGGATGCTAATTACAGTTGGGGTATATACAGAGAGGTAATGAAAAGACTTGAAATATACCAAAATAGTTCCAAGTCACAGAGGAAAATAAATTGACAGCAAGTGTTATGTGCCCCTTCAAAGTGAAGCTGCTATACAAATGTTTTGCTTTCTCAAACTGCCTTTAAAATGAACAACAAAAAAGGCAGAAACTCTCCAAGCACTGATGTCATCACTTTTATAATTGAATTTATTTATTCATAGTCTTCAGAACAACAGATCTTTGATTAACCCAAGATCTTAGTATCCAACTGATCTGCAGTACACTAAGAAGGCTCTACTGTGACATTATGAACAGATCAACTCATGCTATCAGCTCCCATTTATTTGTGATTTGCATGTACAGTGACTTTTGGAAGAGAAGATAATTTCCCAGTAACAACATTCCAACAACCCACTTGTCCCACCTGTCCTTTTTTCACATTTAGGTGGGATAAAGGAAAGAAGCATATATGATCAATTTACATAGGCATACTTATCACCTGCCATATTCAATGTATGGAGTAATGAGTGCAATTCTGTTACACATTTACTAATACAGTACAATAGGTCTTCCAGTATTATAGGGTTAATGAGTACAAAACCCCCTACAAAAGTGAAAAAAAACCCATTGTTAACTAAAAAGAACATCTCTCTACTCTCCAGTATGACTGCATGGTCAAATTCTGGAAAACATTAATCACAAAGTCACTCTGGATGATCTAGAGATTTCTATAGAGATCATTTCAATAAAACCCATGAATGACCAAATTTGCAAGTGTTAAACCCACGCATGCAAAGACCAACTGGATGTCTGAATGGTATTGTCAAGAGAAGGGGAACAGGAAGCAAAGCCAGAAATTTGACTGCAAGAACACAGCAGTTATGAGACAAGCAATAAATGTATGGAAGCATCAAAATAAAGACAGCCTAAATAATGGACTCTAGATTAGCTTTATGAAACATGACACATGATAGATTTCTTACTTGTATCTAACTTTAAAGTATAGTTAGGGGCCTCATCACAAAGGCCAGGCAAAGTGTCCTACTTCGCCTAGCTTTGCCAAGAAAGGAGAGGGGCAACAGGGCGAATTTGTCACCCCACGTACAGCTCCCTCTCGACAAGGCATCCTCAAACTGCGGCTCCCTAGCTGTTTGGGCCTCCAACTCTCAGAAGCCCCGATGAGCTTGTTCAATTGTTAGGAATTCTGGGAGTTGAAGACCCAAACAGCTGGAGGGCTGCAGTTTGAGGACGCCTGCTCTAGACGATGCTTTCCCCATGACATAGGGGAAGCCGATGCTCTAGACGATGCTTTCCCCATCATTCCCGGTGAGGCCCCATGTTGGCTCCATCGGAACCAGCACAACACAGGAAACCTCTCATATTGTGGGGAAAACCATCAGGCAATGCTTTCACCCTGGTTGGGGGGTGAGGCCTTTGCAACATTGTGTAATGGCCAGCTATGGAACTGGAACTCTAAGAGAAGTTTCAAACATGAGGCTTGAAGCTTCTCAACTAGTATTAATGTTCTGATCCATATTAACCCTGAAGAGAAACTGAAAGAAGGGACCTTTGTAATATGAATGAGCATCCTCCCCACCTGGCCAATTGGATCAAATACTTAACTTATTCATATTTAAATCTGCAGTGGATCTCCATATGGAACTCCTCATGTATCAAACTAAGGGTCCATCTAGACAGTACCTTTATCTCAGGAGCTTCTGCAGCAAACAGAAGCATGGTCAGACACTGTTCCCTGTAAATGTGGAAGCAATCGCTACAAAAGGCAAAAAACCCACAAGATTTATAGGTGCAGGAATATCACCGTTTTGAGCCATTATGCGGTCAGGACAAAGAATGGAACTTTTTTAGTGATTTGCTGCAGTGATTCTCTGCATATCCACATCCTGAGACTTCTAAAAAACTGCTGAAGTTTCCGGTGGAAGTTCTGCAGTAGCCATCTTGGGAGCCTCTAAATCTTGCAACAAAGCATCAAGTCTGGACAATGGAGGCACACATCCCGGGACCAACAGGTCTGGATGTGAAACTCTGCTGAAGTCCCGGGATTTTTTGCTCCTGTTTAAACCCATGATTTTGTGCTGTCTGGAAGTGCCCTGACTGCTAAACTGTAGTGGTCAAAGAACCTGGCTCCAGTGACAGGTCATATGTGTACAGAATGCTTGTCATTGGTTGACTCTCACATTTAACAATATATTTTCTATCAACACTATCACAAACACACACACACACACACACACACACACACATATATATATATATCTTCTTCAGAAAGCAAGGACAAGATCTAGGGAGTTCTGTGAACTTATTTTAAAATAGCAGAGCCATTAAATGATAAAATATTCCAACTGAACTAGAACCAGGGAGAAACTCTATGTGTTTAGAAATGAAGGGTTTAAAAACTTTAGAGTCAGGAATATGATTTTCAGGTTTGTGGGGGAAGGAGAGGGCTCAGAAAATGTGAATGGAAAATTCTCAGAAAATTACAGAGCTGGGTAAAAGCTAAGAAGCAAAGACCTTTGTGACTTTGAAAACATGTCATTATAATGAGAAATACAGGGTCTCACAAAGAATAATCTTATCTGAAAAATAGGGAGGACTTATTTATTTGCTTAAAAAATGTATATATTTTAATATTGACCAAATCTTCTCAGGGTTTACAATAATTTTAAAACCTAAAATAATCAATTCTATAAGCAACAAAAAAATCAGTCAATTAAAATATTGAAATAATCAATGTCTATAAAGAACTAGCAATAAAACCAACAATTCAAGAAACACATTAAAACAAACTAGTACTTCTACCCTGACTGCTTTATCCAAAGCAATCTTCCTTGGATTCCACTACACTGAAGAATTGGAAGACACATCCCATGCCTTTAGTGAAGGAGGAAGATAGTAGCATTTCCACAACACCAGAGGTATCATTAAAATAGATTATCCAATCCCATTTCAACTTGGCTTCAGGTTCATTTGACGAATATGGGTTATATAATCTAAAAGGTAGTAAAGTATCAGGAGTTTCTTTAAACAGACTGTAATGGGAAAATCTAATTTCCTGTTAACCCTGACTCAACTGCTTAGGAGACAGTTAAGCAATGCAGCTGGAATTTTTTATATTTGCAGTGTTTGCCTTTCTTTAAATGCTTAAACTGTTCCTAAATGCTTGATTTTTAGAGATCGGAGGAAAGGTTCATAGAGATGGGGGTGAATCATGTTACGCCCACTATTTCTCAAAAAATCTTCAAGGTCTCTCGGGTAACTTTTTATGGAATTCATTAATGTCAGTACAATTCACTATTATCCACTATTTCTTGTTTCCATGGTAAGCTCAGGAACATATCCTCTGCAGTACAGGGGTCATACTGTATTGTGATTAGAGCTGTCATATCTCAGGACACCGCCTGAAGTCCCCCATTTTGGCAACTCACCTCCAGGTGTTTTCATAGCTCAGCTCCAGACAAGAGACAAGGCTGCACGTAAATCTTCAGTGAGGCAGAGAGCCTTCAGACTGGTTCTGAAGTTAGCTTTACTTTTCAAAGGTGAATTCAGTGAAATCAAGTGTTTCAGTTTAGAGAGACACTTACTTTCCAACCAAGAAAAGGTTCTTCCTCATGACAGCAACAGGAAGCCATCCCTATGTCTCAGGTATGGACCTGGAAATATCCAAGCCTGTGATTGTTGCTGGTGTGACACAGCCGTATGCTCTGCCTCCTCTTCAGTGGGGGCAAGTACTGTGCTTGCAGACTAACCTTATCTGAAGATGGATAGCCTGCCAACATGAAATGTGCATGGATTTTGGGTTTCCTGCGAGATTTGAAATCTTGCAGTAATCCAGAGATTTCACAAGAGACTCTGTCATAACAGAATCCACCAGCTCCCATTCCGTGATGCACAGCTACTTCCGGCGGGGCTACGTGGTAAAAGGGAAGGTAAATCGGTGTGTGCCACCACCATGGCAACACGGGCTGATGCTTCCCCTTGTGCGATGGGGTGATTGGTGAGTCAGGCAATGTGGGGCATGAGATGATGAGTTCCCCAGACTCCTTGACAGGCAAAACCGGATTCGCCACAATGCGTGGTGATTCTGGTGGCCCATCTGATGAGGTCACTGGCATAGGAACTAGTAGGTCCAGACCCATAGTGACAACTTGGCCAACCATATCATAGCTTAAAATGTTGATTCCCACAGATGTTGTTTGATGATATCTCTTGGAATCCCTGATCATTAGTCATGCTGGTTGCGAATTTTGGAGTTGCAATCCAACATCTGGAGCCTCAGGTTTCAGAAACAGTTATGTAAAGTAACTAGTGAATTCTGTGCAGCTATTTCAAAGAGTCACATACTTTCAAACAAATACATTTGATTGCTAAGCTTTGCTGAGGTGAATTTTAAAAGCTGTGTGCGAGAAGTTGGTTTCAGAGCTTTCCCATGGATTGACAGCTTTCTGAGAAGTGCTAAATTCACTCACAATGTACAACAGCTTAAATTCATGAATGAAAATGAACATTTCAAAGCTGCATTGGAAGTAACTTTTTAAAATCCCTTTAGCTGGAATTGAGAGTAATTTGCATTGGAAATGCACCGTATTCGCAGGGCTAAGTAAGGAATAAGGATTCCATGCCAGCTGTTTCCTTTTAATTCTTGTAAATGGATAATCACAAAGCCTGATATACTCCAGACAGGTGGAGAATAAAACTGTTCCTCATTGTTATTGAATCCCCTCCCATCTTGGATATGATTGCTGAAATGGTGTAAATTTTCCAAAAGAAAAAAAGAGAGATACAGAGGGAGAGCTTGAATGAGTGGAGAAAAGAAAGTGCTCCACACCAATTCAGATCACATTTTAACAATTTTCTCTATCTCTGAATTCAGATAGGATCAAACTTCAAAGAAGATCTGATAAACATCTGAAACCGAAGAAATGATAAGATATCTCAGATGAGGCCCCGAGGGAAGGCCATCTTGGTCCTTTTTGGGCAATATGCACAGGCTTTTGAGCCACTTTGCAAAGGAGACTGACAGCCTTATCACATGACCCCTGTCTCCCACTACAATTGTGTTGTCTATAAAAACAGTATGCACTTGGGATTGCTGTTTTTCCCTATGCACCTTTGGAGCAATTCTGACATTGCAGTGCCTGTTAGCTCCAACACAGTATCACACAGAGATTTCTTACCCATTGCCTCCTCCAACATTATCCCACCCCCTTTACATTATTTCTTTTCTGAGAAGTGTTAGGGATGGTGGTGGGAGGAGGAGAGAGCACAAGTGAGATGCCTCCTAGCTGAATGCAGTGCCAATTGAAAGCCATTTGAGAGGCCTCCTTCCTCCCCACATTTTGAAGTCATGAGTTATGGGTGGAATCTCATGCATTATCCCTACATGGAAAGGAGTAAACATAAGTCAAAGCCAAGAACTCTTTTCCCTTCCACCCTGATTCTATGAACATTCTACAGCTGCAAAGGCAGTTGTGTATCTGTGTGTGCTCACTCAAGAGAGAATGGTGTGTTACTACAACATGGTTTTATACTGTTGGGTGACTCTGGCAATGATCTCCCACTCAAAACACATATCCACTGGACAGCCCAAACTAGTGTACTACAGAATTGAACTTTCAAAGAGGTAATCATAGCAATGTCAGAAATTTAAAAAGATGTTAATAAGAGCTACTTCATGGTAGCTTTTTAAATGGTTTACCATGGGGCAACAATTGATCGCTGATGTCATGTGGTAAGCCCCAAAAGAAAGCACTACTGCCGTAATGTAATTGCAATGTATCTGTTTCATGCAAAAAGGTTTTTTTTTTCATTCAGTTGGGCAATTTAGTCAATTGAGTAGTAGCTGAAGAAGTGGTTTCTGAATGGGTCAGTGTTAAGATCAATGTGTTTTAGAACTTTTTAAAACATTATACAGCTTTAATATTATAACTTGTTTAATGGACTTTTAACATTATACATTTTCAGTATTTTTATCTGCGCTGGTTTTAAAGTGGTTGCGAACTGCTTTTGAGCACAAGTCATGGGGAAAACATGAGATATTAAATCAAGTAAGTAAATGCATTTATAATCATCCTGTCTCATGTGGGTACATTCAGCTCACCATAGGCCATACTTCTTCCCACTAAATGATTCTCCAGTATAGAGGCAGTTATTAAGACCTGTCTGAGCATATCTCCCCCTATGAACCGCCTCAGAGATTAAAATCATCTGGGGAGGCCCTGCTCTCGGTCCCACCTTCCTCACAAACGTGACTGGTGGGGACAAGGGACAGGGCCTTCTCAGTAGTGGCCCCTTCGCTATGGAACTCCCTCCTCAGTGACATGAGATCAGCCCCCTCCCTTCTAGTCTTCAGAAGGAAAATAAAAACTTGGCTTTGGGATCAGGCTTTCAGAGAATAGTGCAGTGCAATAACAGATTTGGGATATACGCAATGACTACAAAACTCTTTGGACTACGATTATGGATGGCACAATTTTGTATTGAATTTAATGTTTTAAAATGTTTTAAATGTTTAATATGTATTAATTTAATTTAATTTAAACTTAATTTCAATGGTACTGGAATTAAGGCATTGAATAATTGCTTATATGTAAGCTGCCTTAAGCCCCTAGAGAAAGGCGGGGTATAAATACGGCAAATACATAATATAAGGGAGAAGACAACATATAAGAAGAGGGTGTAGAGAGACAGTTATTGAGAATATCAGGGAGAAGAGAATATATAAGAAGAGGGTGTAGAGTCTTGTGGTTGTGTTCTTTTAGTTTAAATGTCTGTCACTGTATGTCTTTGTTACTGATTGCTTTCAACTTTGACTTACAGCCACTTTTGGCAACTCTATCATGGTGCTTTCTTGGCAAAATTTGTTCAGAAGGTGGTTTGCCTGTGCAACTTGCCCAAGATCACCTGTTGAATTTATATGAGTGAGAAGGGATTCAAACCATAGTCTCCCAGAGTCCTAACTCATCTTCAGTGACAGGTCAGTGTACCAAAACTATCTGAAAATATTTCAATAATTAAACAAAGCATGGCAGATTACAGTGAAAACAATATTTTATGTCCAAAGCATACCCAGAGTCCCAGAGTCTCTGTTTAGCACTCAAGCTACTGTACCACAATTAGTTGTTGATTAATTCAGTCACTTCTGACTCTTCATGACCTCATGGATCGGCCCACACCAGAACTCCCTGTCAGCCATTGCCACCCCCAACTCCTTCAAAGTCAAGCCAGTCACTTCAAGGATAACATTCATCCATCTTGCCCTTGGTCGGCCCATCTTGCTTTTTTCCTTCCCTCCAGTGAGCAGCTGGGCTTTATTTTTAGGAGTATGGACTGGTTTAATCTTCTTGCAGTCCAAGGCACTCTCAGAATTTTCCTCCAGCACCACACTTCAAAAGCGTCTATCTTCCTTTACCCAACCTCCCTTATGGTCCAGCTCTCGCATCCATAGTTACTACAAGGAATACCATTGCTTTAACTATGTGGATTTTTGTTGCCAATGTGATGTCTCCACTCTTAACTATTTTATTGCTATTTGTCATACCACAATAGTTCTCTCAAAAAAAAATACGAATTTCTTGGCAAGAGTTATTCCAATGAGCAAACGGTGTAACCGGTGTGACCTCTAGAACATGGTCATATAGCCCGAAAAAACCCACAAGAACTGAGTGATTCCAGCCATGAAAGCCTTCGACAATACATTATTCCAATGTGGTTTGCCATTGCCTTCCTCTTACACTAAAAAAAGTGCGACTTGCCCAAGGTTATCTTGTAGATTTCTATAGCTGAGCAGGGATTCAAATTCTAACCTTCCATAGTCCTGGTCCAAGACCTAAACCAATATACTAAGCTGCTTCAAGGAGAATTGTATACCTGTTGAAATTGGGCCATATTCATTCAAATTAATCACAAAAATAAATGAATTCTACAAGTAAAGCAGAGGGGAAGTGGGTTACAGATACATAGATGGCCCAGGTAAATTGGAGGAGGAATTTTCTATGGTACCTGATCAAGTTGGTTAAAACTGTAATAAATTTGCTGCTCTTAATTGTGCTCCATATCTGCCAAATGAGATGAATAATGTCGTCTTGCTTGGGCTGGTGTTTTGTATGTGCATGACAGAATAATTTTGCAAATGTTAAGCAGTATTTTTTCATTTCATCAGTATGCTCCCTAGACTAGCAAACTTGTTATTGTACCTTTTAAAAATATTACATATATGAACAAGTGATATTTTTTCAGCTAAGTTCTCTGATTAGTGCATTGTGTTTTGAAAAACTGGGGCTTTTAAAAAGGGTGAGACAAACAAATAACCCCAAATTACCATGGTTCTGATACAATGATAAATGATATAATATAGCATGGTAAAGTTTACCAGCCATTATAACTGGGTTCCAGCTGGGAAACATCCCCTTTATCTGAGCTTTCCACATAAGGCCTCATTTAAATATCTATGCATAATTTGACATCTGAAAGGTTTCAGCCAGCTGTTTACACAGAGACATATTTTTCTGTTTCTTTGGGAATTCAGACAGCTTATTTAAGAGATGGAAAGAAGTTAAGGAAGATGTTATTTTCCTTCCTTTTCTGATATTGTTATAATTATCTCAGAGGGTGAAAAACAGAACCTGCCATTTAAGCCTTCTCTTGGCACTTCCGTAGACACTTTTTAAAGACTTGAACTTCCCCAGATGTGTCATTAGAGGCCTGATTGGCCTCCTAATCACCATGAAATTAGAAGCTGCATCTCCAAATTGAATGCACAACATGGAATTAAGGGGGGGGGGGGGATGGCAACATGTGGATTCCACTCACCTCAATTTTGCTATTATTTTTTTCTACAAACATAAAAAGGCTAGTAAGTGTCTTCAAAATGCCACTTGTGCTTTTCATATGGTTTATTTGGACAAATAATACTCAGAGATGGTTTTGCCAGTTCCTTCCTCTGAAATATTGCCTACAGCACCTGGAATTTGTTGGTGGTCTACGATCCAAATGATTAGCTTTCAAGATCAGACAGGATATGGTGCTTTTGGGATAATTACGTCTCTGAAAAGGCTATAAGGCACATTAATTTGGGAGGAACCAAAAAATCAATGGCTTGCCAACATTTATTGCGGTCAACAATTTGATCCTTCAAGTTGTCTTACTTCCTTTTCAATAGAAAACAAAATATCTGTTTTTGCCTTCTATATGCTTCTATTTTGGGGAGGGGAAATTAAATGTCTACAGTATTGAAAGTTAGAGATATTTATGGTTGCCATGTTGGTGTTTTTGTGATGATGTAGCACCATAGATAAGCTTAGTCAATCAATCACTCTGTGTCTGTCTTACAACCCCTGGTTTATGTACATTTTTCCTTCTAATCATCACACAAGCAATATACACTGTTTTTAAAAGGTACAATGGTTGATAGTTTGTGTCCTAAATGTAATAGTCATAAACCTAACACACTGACAATGTTTCCTAATGTCAACTTCAGTTATTTCATTTTCATTCCTCACCAGAATAGTTCCCCCCTCTACTCATCCTTCATTAAACTATATTTTATCTCGGGGAAAAAAACTTTAAGGTAGACTTAGTATTTATGAATGGAGTATACTACACACACACACACACACACACTTGCAGTTGACCATCCCAGATGCTTGTCAAGCATTTGCTAGATTAATTAATCTATTATCATTTTCTCTTTCCTTTGGCCCATTTTCTTGATTGATCTGTTTTAAAAGTATTTCCAGTGACTGTATAACCTCATCCATATTTCTGTATTCAACATCCATATTCAATGCTGCTTCTCCTCTGAGTTGCTTCATATCTCTCCAACCAAATCAGTTTTCATTCCTCACACACTATCTGTTCAATTTATCAATACACAATATTTTCTTGCCATTCAAGCTGATATTCCTGAAGTCAGAAATGTGTTTAATTTTGTGTGTAGAAGGGGGAGGGTAATTAGTTTCCTGCTTTGATTTTAGAAATTACTATTTGTCAACTTTAATCAGAAGCCTGCCTTTTGATTGAATGCCCCAGTGACTCTTTTCCTTTAAAAAACTGATCTTGCCTCTATCTCCAGTTAAGACATCAAGGCTAAGAATAGTTGACAGATTGCTTCAAGTAGCGATCATTATCCAAATTGATTTGCTTTTTATGCCAGTTTGGGAATGTCCAGCTGTACTTTATTTAAGACTTAGATATATGCCATTGCATTGTATGATTCTATCACTTGCAGTGATAACAATGGATTCTATGTCTTATGTTGGGAGACAAGGGCAGATAGGATATTGAGCCACCAAGATGATGGATGGAGTACAGGTGTCTATGGGAAAGTTACATATATATCCAGCATGTCCAACAGCCATTAATAAACATAGGCTTGTCTATATTGAGTGTCTATCAAAATCCACACCTTAGTAGGTAGCTACTTGCCAGCACCTGGAGTCTCAGACCCAGGCCACTCCCCTTCTTCTCCCCATTTGTTCACCTGGCCCCTCTAAACAAGTGAGCAATAGTAGCAAGGAGAAGTAATTGTAGTCCCCCTTTCTTGCACAATTAGATTTTGTAAATAGAGAAGAAGGTAAAGAAGACGCTAGTGGAGCTGGGTGACAGGATGGACATTCTGATTGCTATCCTTTTGTCATTGCATAGAGAATACCTAAAGGAACACATATCTCTTGGAGGATGTATGGGATTGCCCATATGTCTGAGTTCATATATGACCACTGCTCTTGATTGTTCAAGTCACACAGAAAGATGACTTTCTACTGATGCTAAGTATACCTGGTGTCTTCTGATTTTGGGTGGTGAGCAAAGTTGAGTCTGGCCAGTATTTGAATGGAAGACCATCATGAGATTGCATGTTCTTTATTGGTGGCCTAGGAGGCATAGGATGAAGGCTGAACACGTGACTTACATGCTGAAGTTTTGAGGTTTGGTTCCCAGTATGTCCATGCAGGTATGGGGCAAAATTCATAAATAAATTAGCTTACTGTGCTTGATACACCCTGATCTGACTCAATATTAAGCAGCTTCCTATTTTCTTATAACAGATCAAACAGTGGTCTTCTCTAAGTTTCATTAGCATAGCTAAATAAATTATCCTATTAAAACAAACTTTATACCTTATTCAGATTTCTGAATTCATTTTAATTCCATCCTGAATTAGACATGTGCTTTCAATATTAAAGTACTTTTTGCTATGGCACTTCTGTCACCTCTCTGCCACATTCTTCACCTCTGACTCTAATTTATACATTTGTTCCTAACGCTCCTAATAGGTTTGATCAAATTTTGACAGGGTGCCTCTGAAATGTGAAATTATTAGTAACAGAGGAGAAGGGGGCAGAGTTGTAAGTGGAAAGTTTGAAGTATATTAAAAGTTTTAAATCACATGGGAGAACACAAGGGATTTTGGAGGTTGTTTTTCAATGTTGCAGATGGTCCTTACGTGCATAATGTAATATTTTCTTTCAACCCTTAATTACCATAATGATTAGAACTAATGGATGTATGTAACATATATTTTTCAAAGCAATTTGTTGCAGAAGGAAAAAAAATTCCAAATTGTTTCCAACAAATAGGCAGACTATCTTTCCAGCATCCTAGGGTTCCTTAGAAACTTTAAGAAAACTGCCAAGGCCAGTTCTAGTTTTATTAAGGTTCCTTGAAAATACTACTTATCATTTTGCTGGTGATCTTTAATGGTCTAACCTCACAGAGGCAGCAAGGATCTAAAGTAGAGCTTCCTGAACATTTCATGTTGATGACAGAGTTTGTGACCAAACATAGCATAGCCATAGGGCAGAATGAGGAATGTACCTATTCATAGCTACTTGACTCTGGTTTAGAGCACCTCTGTTCATGGAGAGATGTGTCTCAGCAGTGAGTCCCACTGGGGAGCTTTCCAATGGCATCACATGGTTGTACTCGTCCTGGGAAAATCAGCAAAGACTTGCCTGCTTCATCATCATTAATCCCATGGATTGTCTACTTCTGTCTGAATTTTGAGTATGGTGTAAGGCAAACTTTCAGTTAGGGCTATAATTCTTTATAAATGTTTTTCTCACAGAAAAGAATAAATAATTATAGAATCTTTATTCTTCCAGTGAACAAGTCACCAAAGGCTGCATAATTTTTGAAGACTATTGACAGTTTTGGAGAAATTATGTGCAAAAAATACACATGACATTTTCTACATAAAAGCCAAGTTCACTACATGAAATGCAGCAAAAATTATGTTTACTGCACAGAAAATGTCTTCAGTGTAGGAAAGTTGTTTTCTGCATAGAGAATGCCATTTTCTGTACATAAAAGCTTGCATATTGTTTTGCACAGCACAAGTTTTGAGCTGTGGAGATCCATGCCATTCCATGATTTTCTCAGTCAGGGTTTCCCAACATTTTTCAAGAAACCCCCATTTGGTAATTGTTCAGATATTTCCAAGTGTTCTTTCCATTGCTACTTTCAGTATTCATTAGGTAATATTAAAGTCTGAACAGTAGCCTTCAAAATACTTTGCTGCCTGACTGGCAAAAGGGTCTTTCCCTTCCATTCAAGTTAAAGTGCAAATTTAGCCAAATTATTTATTTTATTATTTATTTACAGTATTCATACACCACCTTTCTCACCCTTGGGGGGGACTCAAAGTGGTTTACACATAAATAATGGCAAAATTCAATGCCCTGCATTGGGCACCAATACGATGCCAATACAAACAATTACAGTAGTAAAACCACAATTAAACATAAATCATAATTAAAACAATACATCAGGAAGCATTAAAACAATAAATGGATTAGAATACAGAAAAGTACCTCTCCCTTGCTCTAGCAATAATTACAGTAACAACTGACATCACTAGTCATGTGCTGCTCTTTCATGACACTCAAAATCTGTTGTCTTAGGCTGGATCTACACTGCCATATAATCCAGAATCTGATACCAGATTTCCTAGTTTGACCTGGATTATGAGTCTACACTGCCATGTAATCCAGTTCAAAACAGATAATCTGGGAAACTTGACTATATGGCCTAAAATAGCTGCTTAATTCTGCCAGGTTGGAAATAATGTATGAATGCAGTGTGCATTATGAGCTAGGACACTTGTCAGAATTCCCTACAGTATATAGGAGATCTATGGCAGAAATTCCTTAAGAGAAAGCTTAATGCAAAAAATGATTTCAGAGTCTGCAGTTTTGATATTGAAAAATTACTCTCCTAATTATTTAAGAACAGTGTCCAGAATCCTGTTGGGCAATTACAAATGCATAGCCTTGAGTTATGCACTTGTCACTGTCCATATTCATAATCCTGATGTAGCCCCTAGATAGAAGACTACATTGGGATTATGAAAGTCCCTCAATCTCCACTTTCCAGGAAGCCACCACTGAAATTGACAGACATCTGTTCCTGTCAGTCCAGATGCAACGGGCCGACAGTTGCACGTTTCACAGTTGAATGATCACAGGCATGAGAGAGAATTGCAACAGGTGCCCTGTTCTGCCCCACTCACCAAAGATCACTTATGGAGAAGGTAGGATCATTATGGATTTGCTTCCCAATCAACTGAGAAATAGACCTGCATCAATCACAGCTGCTTCTTCTCAGCAAGTGGGAGTCAGGGCAGTAGTGATGGGACTCACTCTGTAGCACTGTAATTACAATGTTAATGAACAGATACGGTAAATCACCAACAGAATTCCAGTGACTGTTTCATTCTATATCATTACAGTATCATTTCTAATCATCTTTTCCAGTAGGACAATCATCTGACTCACACTGATAATTTTGAAATATCTAAAGTAGTCTTTAAAAAAAACAATGTTTATGGCCATTCCTAATAAAATATGTAAGTAGTAAAGAACAGAATTGATTTTATAGAATAAGATCCAGTTTGTTTAATTGATTAATAATATACCACACATTTAATGTCCTAGACAATGTGCTGCCTAATAATTGCCACTGGATTGTCAACTGGTTTCACTCATATCTATCAGGGGCATTTGATATTTTTTTGAACCGTAATTCAGTTTTGATTAATTCAATAGAGAAACTAATAAAGTTCATAAATTAATGTCATTGTACTTCCATGGCCATGTATAAAGTTTCACTGTCAATTAAACCATTATATTAACTTTAGAAAGAAGAAGATGTGAAAGACAGAGCAAGGTGAGTGAATACATAGCTTGATTATGAAAAATGTTGTGTGGCTCCTATTTGCACTTGTCAAGTACTTAGCATGTTGGCAGCTGCCTAAAGCAGGTATGTTTCACAGATCAAACTTACAGATACACAGAATTAGACAAAGCTTAGCAAAATTACTGTTTTGAATGATAGCATTAAGAAATGCCATGCAAAAACAAATATTTGAATATGTAGCATTGTATAGATCAGGCCTGCACAACCTGTGGCCCTCTAAATATTTTGGACATCAGCTCCCAGAATTCTTGACCACTGGACAAGCTGGCTAGAGTTTCTAGAATCTGGAGTCTCAAACAGCAGGAGGGCCACAGGTTGAGCAGACCTGGTATAGATGTGTCTTTGAAAGTAACAACCTCATCAGAAAGGCTGCTGGAATCAGCACGCATTGCAGTGAATCTGTTGGTGCCGATTGGGCTGTGTGGGGAACCCACTGTCACACACCCTGCATTGCCTGGCTTACCAGCAAGCCCATCTCACATGGGAGGAAACATCAACCACCTGGCTTCCCCCCATTATTGCTGGTGCAACACCGGAAGCCTCCTGTGTTGTGTTGTCACCATGTTGGCATACAACAGTTCCACTATAGTTTACCCACCGAGTCCCGGCAGACATTCCTCAGCAGTTTCTTTAACGATGTAGTGGTGAGTGGACTTTGATTTGGGAGTTCATCGTTCATGTCAATGGAATGGAATCAGCCGTATCAGAATACAATATTTATAAAATACGTAATTCATCAATTGAGTTATCACACTCTCATAAACTCACAAATAGAGAGCAAGTACTTCTAAATTATATATATCACATTTGTTCTATCTATCTTACACTGGTGTTATAGCTGGTATCCTTTATCATTAGAATGCTGAACAGTAGTTTAGAACATGGCTCAAAATGTTTGATATGTTAAATTTAATGTGATATCATTCAAAGCTTGCAACATTTTTTATGACTAAACAGATTATTTTTCAGCATGGCTCAACCTTACTCAACCAACTTCAAATCGTTCAAAATAGAGGGAGAGGTGAACAATTGGCTTATCCCTTATTTGGTTGAGGAGAATAAGGCATGAGAAAATTTACATCCCTATTGTAAACAGATGTGTGAAATAGCGGGATGATTTACAAATAATAAATCAAGGGAAAGGCTAAATGTGCGTATATTATTAATAGGAAATGATATATTTCAAAAGTTCCAGATCATTATTTTTATATACCTATCATATACCTTCCCCTAAAGCCAAATTGTATTCTTTTGTCTGATGTGAAAGATCAGGTCAAAGATTTATTCTCTTCTGAGGGCTCTTTGGAAGCACATCATGCATAAATCACAGCATGATTGAATCCATTTTGTCAAACAGTTCTTTGCATGTTTGTAATCCCGCTTTATGTTTCCTCTTTCAAATAACATATGTAATACATAATGTTTTACAGTACACAAGAGTAGGGAAATTGTGATTGGTGGACAATATTATGACCTAAACTCCTTTAAGTACCTCTGTAGTTCACAGATCA